>NC_050590.1:7386028-7463528 GCF_013368585.1 Megalops cyprinoides
CGAGTCACTCAATGAATGGAGTGCAAGCTAAAGTCTTCTAGATTAATTACTTCTTTAAAAAAATGAACGCTGCAGTACCTCCCCCACCCCTACCAGGTTAAGTGTCTCACTTGGTTCTGTGAAACTCAAACAGTACGGTAATTTGGGTGCAGTTTCATACTGACCTTGTGGGTGGGGGGCGGGGGTTGTGGATGATGTTACACTGCCCATGGGGGCTGTCACCCCCACATTGGGATCCACCCTCCAGTCCCCAGATTAGGTCTGTAGAGCTGGGACGCAGCAGCCTCAAGTCCCAACACAGGCACCATCAGCTTGCCTGCGTGGGTTACCCCATACACCCCCCCATACCCCATACACCCCCCCCAAAAAACAACCACCACCCCAGACAACATCGGCCCATTTGCCCCCAGCCAGGAGCGGGGATTGAGACCGGACTGCTCTTGCATAGAGAGGCACAGGCCGTGAGTCCAAGTGGAGGGACAAGTCGGATCCTGAGAGGAGAATTATTCCTGTCCCTTTCAGGACCCATCCCAGACTCTCATTTATTATGTTGTACACACAAGTTATATTATTAATAGCCAAATGGGTAGTGACCTATCCTGTAGTCGAGCAGTTTTAAATTGATATAAGCTGCTGGTGGGAGGCTGCCCGATCCTTCACGTCTTTAGCATGTCGGCAATGAGCTCCTTGGGAATACGACTAATTACTCCACATCTGTATTTATTTGATCCACACGGAATTATCCTTCTGTCACTCGCAAAAGATGCTGCCAGCCGCGGCTAACAGCGATTCATCTCCGTGACACTCCTGGCGTAGTTTAACATCAAAGCAGCTAGAAAATCAATAGGAAAAAAAAATGAAGAAGAAGAAAGAGAAGGAAAAGAGGAACTCTCTCTCTCTCTCTCTCCTGCCATTTCTGCTGCTCCGAGGAAACTGCCCGCATAAAACGCGAGGCCATAAATAAAGCCGTCTCTCTTTTGCGCTCCCACTTTCTGAATCAGTCACAATATCGATACACTGTTAATAAAGCGGCTAGATTGAAGATACACGTCACTCCGCTTGGCTGCCCAGTTTTTCTCCTTTTTTTCGGGGGGGGGGGGGGGGGGGGGGTAGAAAAGCTGGTATTAGATATTGAATTGTGCTACATATGTGACATTTATTTTATGTGACTGATCTGCAGAATTAATAGACTCTATTGAAAGTAACTGCTTGGTTGCCATTGGAATTTCAATCTTTAATAATAATATTACTAGCAATGAATAATCCGCACAATATACTCACACAAAGTTTTTTTCACAAGGATTTAGTAGCTAAATAAAGGGTATACGATCTTTACTGAAAATAAACATTTTGTAAAAATCTTCTCACCTGATAGTTATACTGGAGTGACATTGTAGGAGAAGAAAAAACTAACCTTATTAAACATACTTGTTATACAGTGTAGTGTAGTGCAGTAAATGCATGCCTCAGTTGTTGTAAAATGAGACTCCTCTGCTGCCCCCCACAGTACACTTGAGGAACTACAGAAATATCCATAATATATTACATTCTGAATGGTAACATGCTGCTTTGATCAGCAGCAGTGTATGAGCCTCCAAGGACATTAGAACAATGATCAGATCACATTATTCTTGTAATTATTATTGTTAATATCATTAATATTTAACCACAGCAGTCTGTAGTTCTGAAAGGATACAGCGAAGCATTGTTGAGTGAATCCCTCTATTGTGTAACAACATGTGTGAGTGTGTGAGAGACTTCCTCACTGGGAAGAGCTCCAGGGCTTCTGGCATAACGAGGGTGATGTGCTTGGCAAAGGGGATCCCTAAGAGTCTGGAGCAATACTGAATAAGGTCCTTGCAGAACCATACTGGGGATGCATAGATCACCTTGACGCTCTCATCTAGACATATAGCAGCACACTGCTACACCAGAAACACAGAGCAATACAAATTAGGTGCCACCAGCTTTTATTTCTTCCAGTTAGTCTTAGAACATGTCTGCACCAAATGGCACAGCAGTGCGATGGAAAAATATCAAGTGTCCTCCTGTTTTGTTCTGTACTGAAGAAATATCTTAAAACACATCAGGTGGTGCCTCAACCCCCCTCCCCTCCTCCTAGAAAATTAACAAAAAATTTGCATATACTCTAACTGAATTGGAAATGGAACTGGTAAACCATTGGATTTAAGTGAATCTACTCTTTCTTTTAATAATTGCAACAAAGAAGAAACACTTACACACTGTACATTAAAGATTTCCGCAGAGCTGAAGGACATGTTTTAAGCGTGTTCCATGAATATATAAGTACTGCCATGTATTACAGAAATATGGTAATCAACTGCCTGATCTGAATGTGGACCTTTTCTAAGAATAATTTGAACAATTAATAGAGGCCAAAGTGCCAAAAACTGGTGCAAAACAGATTAGTTAGTTGCAACCTTTTCATCTTGTAGATGGTGTGATAAGCTGGATGGAAAACAGGCAGATGCAGGAAGCAAAAAAAAGACTACATCCTGGAGTGAACACTAGGTGATTACAGGGTAGACACACAGACACACACACACACATACACACAAACACACACAGACACACACACACGCACACACACACACACACACACGCATGCACGCAGACACACACACACACACACACACACACACACACACACAATCTAGACATCATTGTGGGAGGACATGGTTAGACCCCAAAGAAGTCAATACAGAAAGAGGGAGCGCACATTATCTCTACACCTGACAGGACCAGGTTCAAATCCTTTACCTCAGTGCTGTGAGGTGACAACGATCTGCTACCATACTGCCTAAATGCGTGTGAGCATTGTATAACCTGTTCAGCGATATATCAACCCTTGTGCCTCCCGCTATGTATAGGGTGTAGAGTGTGAAAGGTCAGAATGCCCTGTTGTTCAGAAGCTGACATGAAGTTGAGGAGCACAAGCTAGGCAATGTTCCACTGCTGATAAACAGTTCATCCTTCAAAGTGGATGTACAGGCATTCATTCTCTGGAATCGGTTAGTCTGTCCCCAGATGGCAATGGTGATTAATCATAAAATAGTCTTTCTTTAGAACCAAGCCGGTTTCCCATGAACACAAAATACTTAATTCAAAAAAGCCTATCTCGGGATCAATAACCAGTCAATATTCAATCAGGGGACTACCAGTTACAGAGTCTTTAATAGGCTTAACGAGAGTCCTCATTCCTATGTTAGTAACTAACTTGCTGTTATCATCATTAAAATAAATGGGATCATTTGATATCAAAATGACCACTGATCAAAAACTGATCAAAAAAAAACCACTGAAACTAAATGGCTTTCAGCAATGGCATGTTGAATCCAGATTAGTAAACAGTTGTAAACATTGCCGTGTTCAGCACATTTGAAGGCAAGCACCTTGAAGTGTAAAAGCTAGCTGGTAAGAATAAAAAAAGAGGTTTAAAAATGGCACAGGACAAAGAAGATGCAGTGTTCGGCAGAATGTGTATGTTCAGCGAGACTGTGTGTGTGCGCGCGTGTGTGTGCTCTCATGTCTGACAGTGAACAGAAGGGGGCTTCAAGCACACCTACCTTGCACATCGTTCAGCCGGCCCATCTGCAAGTTCTGCTCGATACCCAGGTGCTTCAGGCTGCATCGCTGGGGATGAAAGTACCCTTAGCCACACACAGCAGTGAGTTAGACTACACTGACACTTGCTATGCACAGAGCACTGAGCTAGCCCACACTGACACTCACTATGCACAGAGCACTGAGCTAGCTCACACTGACACTCACCATGCACAGAGCACTGAGCTAGCTCACACTGACACTCACCATGCACAGAGCACTGAGCTAGCCCACACTGACACTCACTATGCACAGAGCACTGAGCTAGCCCACACTGACACCCACTATGCACAGAACACTGAGCTAGCTCACACTGACACTCACTATGCACAGAACACTGAGCTAGCCCACACTGACACTCACTATGGACTGAGCTAGCTCACACTGACACTCACTATGCACAGAACACTGAGCTAGCCCACACTGACACTCACTATGGACTGAGCTAGCCCACACTGACACCCACCATGCACAGAGCACTGAGCTAGCCCACACTGACACTCACTATGCACTGAGCACTGAGCTAGCCCACACTGACACTCACCGTGCACAGAGCACTGAGCTAGCCCACACTGACACTCACTATGCACTGAGCACTGAGCTAGCCCACACTGACACTCACTATGGACTGAGCTAGCCCACACTGACACCCACCATGCACAGAGCACTGAGCTAGCCCACACTGACACTCACTATGCACTGAGCACTGAGCTAGCCCACACTGACACTCACCGTGCACAGAGCACTGAGCTAGCCCACACTGACACTCACTATGCACAGAGCACTGAGCTAGCCCACACTGACACTCACCGTGCACAGAGCACTGAGCTAGCCCACACTGACACTCGCTATGCACAGAGCACTGAGCTAGCCCACACTGACACTCACCATGCACAGAGCAATGAGCTACCCCACACTGACACTCGCTATGCACAGAGCACTGAGCTAGCCCACACTGACACTCACCATGCACAGAGCAATGAGCTACCCCACACTGACACTCACTATGCACAGAGCACTGAGCTAGCCCACACTGACACTCACTATGCACAGAGCACTGAGCTAGCCCACACTGACACTCACTATGCACAGAGCACTGAGCTAGCCCACACTGACAATCACTATGCACAGAGCACTGAGCTAGCCCACACTGACACTCACTATGCACAGAGCACTGAGCTAGCCCACACTGACACTCACTACGTACAGAGCATTCTGTTAGATCATATAAGCCCCTTATTCTCTGCCAGAGCATGAACTGAAACTGAAGCTAATGGCCCAATTCATTTTTACATGGCACTTTTCGGGCATGCGAGCTAGCTCCGGGCATTAAACTGCCTTTATGCCCCTGACCAAGAGGGCACACAATGCCAAGGGCAGAGTCAGGGCCAGCACCATGGGGGTTCATAGGGAGTGCACCCCCAGACGGACCTCAGTGCACCCCCAGTTGTCTCCTTATATCCCGATGTCTACATAGTATTTATTACATTTTTTTAAGATATGATGTAACAGTCAATATTGAATATTTCACATTCAAATCATATTCAGTGTTCCCAAAATCAAACATTCAAATAATCTAAACCTGCCTCCCTAAGAAGGTGTACACAATTGTACACAATTCCAGCATGTAAATCATGATTCTTCATTCACTTACATTTTCAGGGAGGAAAATATGATAATATAAATGGATTCCAGTACTTGCAAAAATATGGTGAATGAACAAGCAATGCTGAAGAAGGAAAAAAATTGGATATATTAAGAAAGGAAACAAACATATTTGTGCAAGTGGAAAAATATATCTGCTGGCAACAAAAAACAACATTGAAGAAGCAATTTCTGACTCCAATACTGAGTTAAATAAGAAAAACAAAAAGAGAATTACATTAATTAAGAAATATGCCAAAGATGCACCAATGAAAAAAAACTAGCTTCATTTCATTAGCATTAACAAAATGCATTTATTAATTTTTGCATCTCATAAATTCTTTTTAAAACAGCCATTGTGAGTGAAAAGTTCCTTTCACTCACAATGAGCATAATTCAATTCCACGGGTTCCGCAACCTTGACAGTCTGGCAGGCCAGACAAGAGCAAGCCTAACTTCAGCAGAATTCCAAGAAAACAGGTGAGCATTCTGTAAGTGTAATGGAATGGTAATGGAACTGGATACGCGCAGGGGGAAAAAAAGGGCTGTTGAATCGTCGTGTTGTCAGCGCATCCCGGCTCTGCAGAACCCTGTCAGCTCCTAGACGCTCGGCATCAGATCTGAAATGACTGTTAATTCTGTAGAGCTACCTTTCGGCATGCGAGGCGTTCCTCTCATGCGGTGGAGAAACCTTTCTGAGACTCGCTCATTTTTTAAAGCATTCTGAGAAAAATGCTCAGTGTTAAGTATTCATCATTAATTATGAACATCATTTATATTAAGCCTTTGGAGTTATTTGACTTTTGAAAAAATAAGTATCGCTCCCAATCCTTATTGGATACAATTGGATGGTTTTACTTGTAAAATAAGTGATACATAAATACATACAGGAATGTATTGACAGAAATTAATATGTTGACAAAATAAATAAGTAAAGTTTCTGTATTTTTATATATTTATTTATTTATGCATATTTTATATTACATTATAAAAGGCATAAGCATCCATAGAGCAGACCGTTTTGGTCTAATAATTATCACTGCTGTGCAATATAGCCAACATATAGCTAACTTTATTCCACCAAAGGTTTTTTGATATTGGGATTGGTGTCTAATGCATTCACCCCTGTCTTGAAAAGCGTTGAAGACAGGCCCCCTGTGCAAAATATTTCCCTCCTGCAATAACAATCAATACGTCTCAGTATTACTTTCAGTAACAGCTCCTCGCTATGTAATGATTTGCATAAATATAAAGCGATTATCCTATAATCACATATGCATGAAGCTACACAAGCGGTCTGTACACAAGAGGAGATAAAAATCCTGTTCCTTATTTGAAATGCATTTAATGTGTGGTTAATAGATACCATCAGACAAAAATGATCAGTCCGAGGTACTGCAAAGACTTTTTAGATAGAAGCCTTAGGCTCCCTGCATTAATATTAATGACAAAAAATACAACTTGGGCTTTTGTTAATTTTTTACTATGTAAAATGTATTTGAATACTAACATAAATAATCAATAAGTGATTTCATAGTAAAGTGTTCAAATAATCAAATATTCCACCTAACTCTGTTTATACACAAAGGACTACGCTCACCACAATAGCGTTACACACTGACATGCACTAAAGACACTGCACAAAACTTTCACACAACTGCTACATGCAAAGCACCTCACTATTCTAACTATGTACAAAGCTCTGTGTTAGTTATCAACACAGACAAAACAATGTATTACCTACGTAAAGACTAACCACACATACAGTAATGAGTATGCTTACACAGAAGCTCTTATTACACTCTCCTCTCTGGCTCTACACATGGACATACTCCACATACATGTTGGCCAGTTGCAGTGTCTGCCTGCAGTATGTTGGACAACTCTTTTATGTAAGCATAAAGCATTATTTAAGTAATTCTTTAATTTTTATGAAGGGTCAATGATATGTTAGTGAATAACAAAGTCTGAAAACCCAAGTCAGCTTCATACAAACAGACATTATAGGGAATCACCATGTACTTCAGACAAATACATGAACCCAAAAAAAAAAATGAAATTGTAAACCTAACTTATAATTATGTCAAGAAAAATAGTCCCGCTTGCTTAGCTAGCAGCCTTCCGCAAAATTAAGGATAAAGTGAATTGTGGTTAGATTTAATTGGGTAGCTTGAGTCTATTATGTACTCTTATGCACTATACTTATGTACTAACCAAGTCCACTGGGCAGACAAAGACATAACACAGAGAATCATAAGGAGAGTTACTGCTTCATCAGGTACATTGAAACCATTCACCATTATAACAAAAAAAAAACTATAAAACCAGGCCTACATCTTTCCAAAGTGACTGAAGGCAAAGGACATCTCTCCCTCCCTCCCTCCCTCTCTCTCTCTCTCTCTCTCTCTCTCTCTCTCTCTCTCCACTCCGAGTAAACAGGCCCGCACTACACTAATGACAAAAAGGGCGCAATCAGAAGTTAAGTTGAGTCTAATTAAGTCTGGGAGCATACCCGCGGCCCCCACGCGAGCAAGCTCCTGTGACTGCGGCAGGTAACATCGCCCCGGCCATTAGCGCTGCTCCGTGGCAACGCGACGCCGGGTAAACAAACAGCAGACAGTAATAAATGAATTATGAATGTGCTTTGGTTTTCGAGACCTCCGAGCTCGGGGAGGATCTGCTGCTTGAAATTCATAAATGTAATTAAATAATTAAATTAGCACTAATTAACATGAAAGTGTTGATTATTTAAGCGCAAAAAAAAGGAAGGGGAGAGAGAAGAAAAAAAAAAAAACACTATTCAACTTCTTAATTATTCTTGTTCACACAGCATTTCCTTTCACTCAGCCGCCCTAAGTGCAAATAAAGCATCCCATCTGCTTGTAATTAGATCTAAATAATTTCAGACGATGTAGCTTATCATTTTGACTGCACATTTGATTAAAGCCAGTGTGGGAGCCTTGGTGCTTTGGATTTACCTAATAGGGGTTCTATTGGTTACCCAGTCCCTGACATTGGCACACATGCACACACACACACACACACACACACACACACACACACACACACAAAAACACAACACACACACACACAAAAACACAACACACAAACACACACACACACACACACACACACACAAAACACAACACACACACACACACCAAGAAAAAGATAACGAAAATCAGACAGGATGAAGAGGCAAATATGTGCACATAAAAATAGTGGGTAGTAAAAATCCCCGATCCTTTATAGTTCATTTCCTATAAATGAAAGGGAATTACGATGAACCACCGGCGCCTGCATCTGAAGCGTCCCAGCATAACGACTTTTCATTTGCTTAATCTCCAAATTAAATGGCGTTTGAAGCGAGAGGCTCTTTTTTTCCGCGGTATTATTACTCTCATCATCTCGAGAACATTTTCCTGCCGAGACCAATTTGAATAAGACAAGAGGGCCCTCCCTGAACTCAATAAAGGAGCTGTAATGCGTGGGTTAATGGTGGTGTCTGATGGATCTGCAGGGGGAGAGGACTACCTAATGACAGGATGTGGATTACAGTCCTCCTGGAAGACCTGATGTGTTTCCAGTTGGCTGCCAGATGCTGGAAATCAAGACGAACATTGATCAGTGACAGGACAGCACGAGCATTCATCAAGTCGCAAGATTAAAAAAAAATGAGAAAGAAGAAAAAAAAAACATGAATCAAGCTTGTCTCTCTCTTGCTTTAACAGGAACAAACCAAGCATAAATTATATTAATTAAATTAATTACATACTTAGAAGCATCTTCCCCCAATTAATTAAATTAGCCATGTACATGATGCTACTGGCAGGAGAAGATTAGGGGGTTTAATTAACAGAATATGAATGTTTAAAGCACAAACACACACACACACACACACACACACACACACACACACAAACACACACACACAGAGTGAAGGCAAACATAACGAAGTTGTGAGCACTAATTAAAAGGCTGCCTGCATTCATAAAGATGCTACCAAAATGATGACAGCACTGACAAGACCATACTGTTTGTGTTCCATTATTTTCAAACAAGTGAGAGCTGACACGGGGAGATGATGCTCTCTGGCTACGTTGCTGTACGAATGATCTTTACACTGCCACGCTGCATATTAACAAACACACACACACAAGTACATATTTGATTTGAAGGTCTCTACAGAGGTTGATGTTCTCACTTCTGAAATAGCAATGATGACCAAAAAAAAAAAAAAAAGCAATTGAAATAAAGCAAACTTATGGCATGAGAGAACCCATAAAACTGCGTTTTCGTGGTGGAGGGCTGCCCGTATATCTCAGTGAAAGGGGGGATTTTATGGGAGGCTGAGGGAGCAGGGGGCAGGAGCTGTGTGCCTAGCGAAGCGCAGAGACATAGACGCCGCTCAGCGTGACAGCTGCCGGGCTGCGCTCACCTCTGCCCCGCCGCAGAAATTCTCCAGGTGTCGAAGGCGTGATGCCTGCAGGGCCTTTCTGACGCGGCCCATCTAAGCGTGCGTCGGCCAGGAGGTGGCAACGGCCCCCGGTCGCCCGGGTTTGCGGCGCCGGCGGAGCAGGGGGGTATGTCGAGCAGGCTCTGTGATTGTCCCCGGCAGCCCTTGGACCTTGATCATCACCACCTCTGTGCCTCCCTCCTGCCTTGTAGCGTCGGCCTGGGCGGGGTTACTGGGTCCCGCACCTCCTCTTAGCTCCCCAAGATGGGCAGACACCAGTCCTCAGATCCGCCCCCGTCCTGTTCCCCACTCTGTCGTGGCCCCAACAGCGGGGCCCCTCTCACTTACACCACAGGCATGGCGTGTCCCCCAAAAATGCTTCTCTGGGTGCCACAGTGCCCAGCGGTGGGAGAGACTGCAGAGATGCAGCAGACTGTCTGCAAGATAGGGGGCGCCACTGAGCAGCGATTGAGTGTGTCTCAGCCCACTGCTCCACTCCTACCGCTTGCTTACCGGTATTGCATGTCAGCTACCCATTCTATACAAGCTCTTTTCAGCTACCAGCAGCTGAAAATAGTACCACAATAAAATTCCCTTTACTGTACAAATACCAAAAAAGTATCTAACCTCTGATATAAAAATGAATTACAGGAAACCCCTAGAGCCCCCAATGTCTACAGATGCCCATCCCTGCACTTCACCAGAAAAGTACCACCCAACCTATGCCCTCTTACCAGCCTCATAATAACAGCTGATGCAAACAACAGCGCAGAACACTGTCATTATTCTCCTTTGATCATCATGAACCGCATAACCGTTGGCTATTTTGTCCCGCTTCACCATGCATCCCTTGTATTCACAAAAACATAAAACAGCTGGCAGAGGCAGATAGAGGACTTCGCTACATGACAAGAGAACAAGTGCCTTTAGGGCCCATTATGTTTCAGCTGTCCATATTTTTGTTCCCCAGAACAAAGACTGCGCGCATCATACCAATACATATTAACGGGAAAAACGCTGGATTGGCGGATCTTTCTCAACAGCATCCTAAATATCACTTGCATCTTGAAAGAGGGGTTGGACAGTAACCATGTGGAATCCATCACCAGACATTTGTCCCTCTGTCCTGACATCCTGTGTAGATCTATGCTTCTTTCCCAGCATATTGTTATTTTGTTCAGCATTATATCAGCCTCAGGAGTCAGGTCTTTCCTGTACAACATTCATGTAAGCATTCATTATTTTACAGGATGACCCTGGCTGCTTAACCCTAACTAACAACATACAATAGCCTTAAATAAGCCCATAAGGCTGCTGCTGTTGCCATCGTTGCAGATGCATGGGACATTAAGAGACTAGGGGGTCAAAGGTCAACACTGGTCAATCCACTTGGAGTAAGGAATTGATTTTTAATTTAAACAATAGCTAAGGGATAGACTGTGGAGTCAAGGTGACCAATGAATGCATGTTACAAATTCATAAAGTCATAAAGCTGTGCTGTCATGACAAAGTATGCTGTACAAGCATGCTATGTTCACTTTCAACGATCATATTTTCAGGAGAATACAGATACTGACTTTGGCCCCAAAAATTTCCCTCCTAAAATGTGCTCTGTTAAAACATTAAAATGTTAAAACACTACAGACACATAATTGCTCTGGCCAGACATGAAACAACCTTATCAGTGCTGCCAGAAAAAAAGTGAAATGATTTCAAACCATGCTGCATGAATAAGGCAATATATATGAAGAACAGAGGCCCAGCAGCTGAGGTACAGTGGGGTACATGGGTACGAGAGGGGTGAACTACAGCCCTGCTCTCAGAGCTCCTGGAGAGGGCTGAAGGAGGGTGATGTGGGTGGGCCAAAATGGTGGCTGTTCATGCCCTGCTCTGCCGTGGAGCAGGATTGGATCTTTACTCCAGGCGCTTGAACGGCCACTTTCTGGTCTATGGATATCATCTCCAGTCACACTGTCAGGAGACCTCTAATGACATGCACATGCACAATGCACACACACACACACAGACACACACACACACACACCTATACACACAACCAGACACAAACAAAGTTGTCTGCCTTTAATTCAGACAGGAACAGGTGTCAATTGCCATGTGCATTTGCTCTGTCTCTCTCTCTCTCTGTAGACTCACTGCTTCAAATACAGATGACATGACGACAGGGGCTCAGGACAAAAAGCCAGTCTTAAAAAAACCATAAGGGGGGGAATGAGAGCACTGTTCTCAGATTAGCTTGTTTCCCTAAATCCTGGCAAAAGGAAGGTGCGTTTAATGGCATGTGTGCCGTAGCAATCAGCTCACAACAGGATGCCTGATTGCCACTGAGGGCAGGCTATTGTGAATGGGTCCCCTCGCCAAGCCCTCAAACATCAGGAGAATTTCCAAGCAGAGATGTTTTTCTTCCTGCCCAACCAAGCATTTTCAGTGCTCGGAGACAGCGCCAGTAAGTGAGTTTAGCCTTTTGTAAGTCTGACAGTACAGGTTGTGCTACTCTATTATGTTCAAACTGAAATTGCAAAGGCTATATTAGCGTACACATGCTGGTGGTTTAATGTGCAAAGGCTGGTGTATTTAAACTGCTAGTACATGCGTAATGGTACACACAGACTTTATTAGTGTATATAGGCTGCTTTGCACTATGCTAGTATATATAGAAGCGTACCGTGTTAGTCCTTAGGCACAATACTCATGGGTGGAGTGTATAGGATGTGTTAGTGTATGTAAGTCCTATTTCAGTTATAAATAAAAATGGAAATATAAAAGGATCAAACAATTGTACAGATTTCCTAAAAAAAAAAAAAAAAAAAGTAAAACCTAGGCTCTCAAATGACTTTGCCCCAATATTGTAGAGGAGTTTGTATTGCTAATTTGATTTAAATGCAGTCACCCATGGTCACGCAGCTACTAGCTTTTAATCCTGAAATCAAACACATTGCACCTCAGGGAAAATGTTTCGCGTGCCCCTAACTCAATAGCTGGCTATCAATATGTAATATCCCTGCTGATATCCGTAATCACTTCCGTGAAGACTAAGTAGCTAATTATCTCCATTTCTCAAAATGCAGGGATTTATCGGGTCGATAAGGAATCCAATAAACCCAATTTGAAATGAAATGTTCACGGCCGTTTCAAACCGAAAACGCAAGAGTAATCACCATTCCCCTCAAGTTCTAATTGCGCATGTGAACAGAGCGGTAGTCTGAGCCGGTGTGAGCTGTGCTGACCCATCTTGGCAGGGTTCAAGCTGTGTGTGTGTGGGTGGCAGGGGGAGGGGGGTGGTGGGGGGGGCTTGGCCTGGCACTGCACTGGAAGTCTAAGCCACACACACATCCACTGCCAAGGGAAACAGCCTTCTCTACCAGGCTGCCAATGCCTGTAACAAGTATTCAGTCTCAAGATCACGTGAGTGAATGAGTGTGACTGCGCGCGAAAACACGTCCAACCTCCATTCCCATTGTCTTTGTATAGGTTGGGGGGGGGGTGCTATGGGGGCTATGGGGGGGCCTAAGCACCCCCATAGCCCGCTGCAGAGGCTGGCAGACAGAGGTGACAGGTCTGCCCCCCCTACACCTGACAGGTGACCACCTTCTAACTCTGGACCTGGAGAGCAGAAAACAAGAAGGTCACTGCTCACGAAAGTGAGAGCAGATACCCTCCTGCTACTTCCAGCTTCCTTCCCTCTGAGTTTTTTATTGGGCTGCATACTCTGAATATTTGTGACCAACAGCAATGCATCTCAAGTATAGGTAATCTACACACCTGCCCAGCTGCTCTTTAAGATCTGAATCCCTTCATTAAATAAAAAAAAAAACTGCGATTTTCATTTAACTTCATAACTTGCTGTAAGAAAATGTCATTCTGTCTATAGGTCATTGTCAGCTCAAGAGCCATGTACGAGGGACACAAAGCAAAACAGTCTGAATGGACGTTGATCCTGCAATGTGGCGATCAGTGAGTGGAGGTCTGTGTCCCCAGCACTGCAGGTCCCAGGTCAGCAAGGGGACACAGAGGGTAGGGGTCTGAAGGTCAAAATATTAACCTGCCGCCCTGCCTCACCACGACCTGCCTTCAGGGCTCTATCACTGTCGGGCCACCACTGGAAATAACAGCACCACTTTGTGTTCGATTGCTTGCACAAGTAGAATGCTATTAGTTCTGGGTCACTGGCTGGATTTTTTCTTCACAACAAACTTTTTATGAAGCAGGGAGACGACCATCCATTAATCAGAGCAGTGGCAGCTTGTGGATGTCAGTAAATATGTGTTTTTTTGTTTTTTTTTTTTGCTTGTGTGCGTGTGTGTGTGGTTGTGAGTGCATGATTACAACTAACAGATTTTCTGCATTCATTAAAGTGTGTGGGAGCTGAGACACAGCAGCTAATGACATTGTAAACTGGCCAATAAGCTCCTTCCCCGCAGCTATCAATCACAAATTGGCATGGTTCTGGTCAGTTATGGTTGGAGGACAATTTCGGTATTTGCTACATTTTTCTCTGTGGTTTCTTCCAGTTGGACTGATCTGGGGCTTGATTGCTCTGACAGTATTCTTTCGTGTCCACTCTCAGCTACAGTAATTAACCCCCCCCCCCCCCCCCCACCACCACCACCACCACCTCCGCCACACCACATTAGTTTTCACCCCCACAAATTTATTTGTGAATCCATCAGATGGTCTGTGTATTTGAAAACCCCAGCCAGCTGCGTCGCAACTGTTTACAACTCATCTCTGGTTTGACAAGGAAAGTGTAAATCGCAAAAGAGTGAAGTGTTTAAAGGTGTGTCTGTACTGTCACTACACAGCTACATGCTTCTTCTGATCTAATGATATTTCATACCGCGCATCATTTGTTTCATGTAAGGCACTCATTTTTGTGATGGGTAAAGTTGTATGACCGTACAAATTAAGGGCAGGCATTTTCTAACATACAGTTGGAAATATTTTTAATAACATGCAGTCAGGCAGTATTTAAAATTCCCCGCTTTGTTGCATATTCAAACAAATCATTTCTTATTTACACATAAACAAAGAGTGCATAATATGGCTATTTCTCTGGGTGCTCTACTCACACAACAAGTTCCAAGACAGCAGTCATATCGATGCTGAATGGAATGTAACACTACGACCTTGGTATGACATTCCACAGGATTCCTCTTTTTATGAAGATTTTCTACTCTGGAGGACCAGCGACAATAGTATGAATAAACTCATGACAGCAAAACTGTCCAGGACAAAGCTCTACACATTCATATTGGTTGGAGCACCCAGCCTCCCTACAGTGGAATTAAAGGGCAGAATTTGCACAGAATAGCACACCACCAGCACAGTCTCTTAAACTGAAGAGCTGGGCACATGCAAAGCAAACCCGATATTTTTTCTGCTGGTCTCAAAATCCCTCCCCTGATTTTTTTCAGGCTGCTGAGCTCTGTAAAGAAACAGAGGCACTTGCCAGTTGCCAGCTTTTTTTTTTTTTTTTTTTGAGTTTTTGTTGGTTTTTTTTTTTCTTTTTTCTTTTTTTTTTTTTTGGAAGGCACACATCTGTTTTAGGCAGCGCTGAAATAAGAAAAAAAAAACATAAGATGACACAAAAATGAGAAAAAAAAAAGTTAAAGTTGTCTTCCCCCCCCATCCCCCCCCCCGGTACAGAAGGCAGCCGAAAAGAATGGCTGGCTGACGCTGCGGAGCTGGTGAGGCGGCGGGCAGAGGGCCAGTGGGTGCCAGTTGGGGAAGCGTGCACCCATCCTATTGGCATGCAGGGCCAGGTACCCACTCCTGTCCTGAGACAGCTGTAAACCAGCAGCCCATGGCATAGCAATCAGGCGCCGGCTCCCTTTGAAGAATGCTGATATCTTGCAATCTGCAGCTCTGCGAAGCCCGGCAGCCGGCTCGCGTTTCGCCCCGCATAAGGGACTGACAGCCCCGGACCCATTCCTCATGACAAGCGCAGGAGACGGGAGAGAGAGGGGACGAGAATGCGCAGGGAGATAAAAAAAAAAAAAAAGAACCCTGAAACAAATGGCGACCTTTGGAAAGATTAATTTGTTTACCAACAAATGTTCTCGCTGTCATGGGCACGCTGGCTGACCTTCATGTCCCGATCGCCAGGTTGTGAGGATGCTGACTGTAGTCATCTGTTAACTTAAACTTCTCCCATCACTCTCCCCCACCGCAGGTGACAGCCACCGGCAGCTCATTTGCCGGGTTTCAGACAACGGACGGCGCCACAGATTTCAGTCCATCGTCTTATAATAACATCCAATTCGTCTCAGTTAGCTGTAATAATTCCTGTAATAATTCCTAATCAAATCTCCTCGGTAGGATGAACAAGCCTCTATTGATGTGCTACACTCAGCTAAGTGGAAGGAGCAGGAAGTCGATATACTGTGATAGAAAAATTCATACACACAGTAAGCTTACACAATGGGAATGGTGTGCCAATAACATGGCCACAGGCTTGCAAACCCAATAATCCCTCAAGTGTGGTGCAAACTTCACACTTAATCCAACTGAGGCAGTACTGCAATCATTTCCTTTCACACTGTACTCTATCAATCAAAGCCCATTTTTGCTATTGAAAAAAGTGGATTGTACAAATTCAGTTTTTTATTTACTGCAGACAAAAAATGAAGCAGTACCCTAAGCAAATTATTTCAGTATTCATTATTTCATTTTATTTTTCAGTCTAATTAATAGACTTGCACAGTGTGTTTAAAGAATTTCTCATATCCCAAATCAAGCATTTATGAAATTTCAGCTCTGCTTAACTGTAAGCAGTGAAAAAAACATCATTCATTAACTGCGATTAATCACACTTTTTAAAAACAAGAAAATAATGAAAACACACACACACACACACACGCATACACACCAACACAGTTCCAAATTTGATTTGATTTGTCATATGTCATGTTCCAGCTGTTGCAATTTAGAGTCAGAGTAAAGATTTTTTAGATTTTTCAGTGCATCAACATTTCTATTTTAAAATGTTAAATTGCCTCTTTTTGTTTTAAATGTATTTCAATACATGAATTGTTTTCATGTCCATACTGGTTCATACTATGCATACCACGTGGCTGACAACTGCTAAAAATTCACTGTGCTCAGTTACTGAAAATTCCATTGCATGCCAATGTCTTTTGACTGGTCATTGTAAACATATACTGTATACTGCCAGTCTACTGCAGTCTGTTTCAAAATCCATCCTTAAGAAAGCTCTGCCAAAACTCATTTGGGTTTTCATTTTAGTGCCCCAGACCAATTACAGATATAGGCAAAAGAACCAACATCTTCATCTGCTGAGAGAAGGGAATAAAGCAACCCATATTAGAGATAATTGTGTGCAATATCACATGTTAGCATGCTGTCCAATGGTCGCCATGAGCAGCCATGATAACAGGCATTTTACCGAGAGTACACAACCTTATTAAAGTGCGGCAATAATGCATAGTTATAAACAGTATTGAACTGCCAGGGGTGAAAAACAACTGCCACCACCATACGTGTCTGAATGAGGGTACAGACAGACAGCATGGTGTTGGTGAGTGGTGCGCATAGACAGAGGGCGTTTTGGGATGGTGAGCCCATACATGACACATGCCTAAGAGGGTGTCTTTCTGGTGGTGAATACAGGGACAGGAAGGCTACTTATGGGCTGTACTTACTGCACTTCCTGCTTAGTTGCATAGCTCCGGGGGCTTGGTTCATTACAGCTCTCTTCCTACGGAGATCCGGGTTAAAGAGGGGATCCACAGTCAGTGCCGCCTTTGCCTTGTGCTAAATTAGAAAGTAACAGCACTTGAAGGAAAGGGAAATCAATTCAAAAGGCCTGTCCGTTAAGCCAAATCTCTTTGGCAATTTTCAGGAACCTTAAAGAATGTGCTATATCTGTTACTATAGGATTGATGCCAGTCCATCAAAATCATATACTTGCTTGTCAGAGGATTTTTTTTTTGTTTTCCAGGATAATTCACATAACGTACATTCATGCAGCTGGATATTAATTTCAGAAAATAAACACTTCAAACAGCAGTATAAAACCTGACATTTGAACCTATACCCATCTGGTCACAAGCCCCATTCCCTCACTACACCTCTGAACGGCCACCTGTTCCCAGGGGAGACAGGCTGTGGGCAGGCGAGGCAGACACAGCAAGCCCTCTCCGGGGCAGCTTGAATGTGACGCTCTGAAACTGAGGCTCCCACCAGTATATTCAATCCGTCACACCTCATACAGTGTGCTAGTGTGTTAGTAGCACACCCACACAGCGCTATCATCTCTGACACAGAGCATGCCTGGCACAGCCACACAGAAATGAAATGAAACAGTGTGACAGAAATGAGAAAAAAAAAAACAAATTGGATAATCAAGGACAGAATCCAGCAAAGGCTCGATTTATTGTGACACAATATTAATAAGTGCAGTCTGTATGCATTTCTGTTCATTTTGCAAAACCTGACCTGAGTACAATTTTTCAACTCTGTTGAGCACCACTGGCTGTCCTAGAGTAGGTTTAATGGGTCATACAATGCCACAACCTGAATTTCATTTTGTTTCATTAAGGTGACCTGCTGCACTTCATTGATGCCACAGTCCAGCTGTATGTCCTCTTACATTCTGCAATCTCGAAAGCCGTCTGTTCCTCAAGGTCTCCTGTGAAGGGAAGGATCAGCGCCCCTTTGTTCAACGTCTTCAAATATTCTTCAGCGCGCCTCTGCAAATACATATTCATCAGAGCACAACAGACAGTAGACCTCAATTTAGCAGGGAACCGTATGTAAGGTGCCACAAATATACAGTGACAGACAACAAGATTAAATTTTCAAACATGACAGCAGAAAGCAATTACATTGCTACACAGCAAAAAAAGAAAAAGACCGTGTCAGGGACATCAAGACATATAAAGTCATATCATCACAGAGGACTCATCTTTGATTACACTGGTTATACACATAAGTGTCTGCAGCAGAGTTCTTTGAATACTTTGTATGTATGGCTTCATAAACAATGGGAAAAAATCCGTTCATTCAAATCTGTCATTACACATGAGCTGTGAGAGAGACGGAATAAAATTACAGTCTCGACCCTGATGCTAGTCGCTGTCATGCAAATAGAAATGTCCAAGGCCTGGAGGTCTCTCCATACAGACCAACACACACTTCAGCATGGTTCCACTCTGAGCCACCCCCTCTGAATGATGAGTCCACCCCTGCTGCATAGCTCTTTCAGTTCTTCTTGTGTCTAAGCTCCAGAGAGCTGGGCAGAGAGATAAATATGCGTTATTATTATTTAATAAATATTTAATATTTTTTAATTAACTCTATACTGAATTTCAAATGATCAAACCCCACTCGGGCAGATACAGCTGAATTGAAAATTCTAATGATAAAAGTAGGGGTGGAGCGGGACTCCACTGCCCCTTTAGACCAAGTCTTTGTTATGGCGCATAGTAACTGCAAAGTGATCTGTATTCCCATTTAGGAATTAAAAAACCGCATTTTATTTCATATAGCTATTTATATTCTTATTTGTTTTATGTGACCAGCATTTCAGTGCTGATACAAGTAATCAGTTTCTCTCCTACTGTAAGCTGATACTTCAAAACAGAATATTTATTCTAACTCAAGAGGAAGAAATAATATTTAACTTTTAGAACAAAATGACCATGCAGTAATATCTTACATAACTTCAGGAAAATGTTTATCAGAAGATCCTTCTAAATTCTTTAACCACATGCTTAACAACATAATAATCTTGAGATTTTTTTTACGGAAAACACGTTAAAATGTCTACAGATGACGAATAAAAACACTATTCTTATTTGTACAAAATCTTAAAACCAACGACAAGTCCCATATCAAGCGTTCGCTATATTTCACATTTTATTCACCTGCCCATAGCAACAAGATACAGGTAACCGTATCTATATAAACAAGACGCCGAGCCTGTCATCTCCCCCATTTCTTTACTCGAAAGTAGAACTAACTTAGCAAACTAATTAACCGGATTATTATGTATTTTGGTCTTTTTTACACTTTACCGAATATACTGCTTTACTGAGCAACCATTTATCATGTTTTTGCCACAGCATTTTTTTAATGCAACGTAACAGCTAATATCCAATTACTTCTGTAGGCTAGCAAGCCTGCTAACAGTGTAGTTAAGGGGGCGGTGACGTCAGTCAGCGTCACACGGAAGTGATTCCCCGGCTGTGGGTTAGAGTGTAAAAGGTCCGCCTTGCCTGTGTGGCTATGTTATCCCAGAGGGAATAAAGAATATTTGGTTTGCAGTTTACAATTGACAGCCTAGAAACATGTCAGCCTCCCAGGAAGACGATATGACAACAGTGCCGTGTGCCGTTATCACCAGCTCTGATCCTGGGTTTAAGGAGGAAGAGTTAGTTAAACGTAAGTAGCTAACCAGCAATTTATTGTTAGTCTGTAGCTTAGGTAGCCACTTAGCCAGCTAGCCTGCTAGCTAGAAAGAGGAGGGTCTGCTAGCTAACTAACGTTAGCCAAGTTGCCTGCACTTACCAGCAGGTACTATGCCAGTTTGCTAACTTGCTCTTGCTTGAAAATCTAAACAGAAATCAAATGGTTTTAAAATTTAGGTAGCTAGGATAGCTAACAACCAACGCAGCTGTGAGTTTAAAATAGCTTGCTAGTTAGCTTGCTGGATGCATCTGTTATCAGAATCGTTACCGTTACAGCAGGCTAAAGAGGCTAACTAGACAGCTTGCTACCAAACATTAATGTTCATTGTATCTCTAACGGCAAACATTTTGTCATGTATTAGCTACAGCTAGCTTGCTGCCTAGGTAAATCTCCCTCTCCTGGCATGAAATTAAGTTGTTTGATAACCAAGGGAAATTCAGAAGTATAGTTAGCTAGACTAGCTAGCTAAATAGATGAAAGTGTTTGTCTTGTGACTTGTGTGAGCTGGCTAATTTTTTACTTTGACTTGTAAGCGAGTAAGATATCCAGCAGGTGGCAGTGTTTAGTTGAGGTTCATGGGTACTGCATCTGTAGGAAATTCAATTTACCAAATTATACATTATTCACATCAGGTGGCGTTTATTACTTATATCACGAAACCGTGCTTAAATTGTGGGCATGATCAGTGGTGGTGTTCTTTTTTTTATATAAATTCAAATCTAGAATGAATCAGGCTGAATTCTAAGATTTGGGTTGTACAGTTTCTGGTGTAGTTTAGAGGAGTTTTAGAGGATAGCATGGCCAGGTGGTTTGCGATTCTCGTAAACCCCTTGTCCTTGTTCTTCGTTTGTGTTAAAGCTGTGGGGAAACCGTATGAGTTTAAGTAAAATTCAGTATTAGGACACTCCATCCTGTTTGTTTGGGAGTGTTTTTTGTTTTTCAAGAACACTGTAATGTCTAGGTTTTTTTTCTTTACCAGCCTTGAAAACGTCAGGTTTTCCATCCAGCCAGGAATACAGTAAAAAGAAACAATGACAATACTGGGTTTGAGAAAGTGAAGGTGGTGGGAACAATAGAAAACTGGAAAAAAGAGTAGTGAGTAATAATGATATCCATATGGAGCATGAAACTGGAAGTTCCTGGCTGAAAGCGAATCCTCTTTTGTGGTGTTCATCCGAGATTGTTGAGGCGGCAACACTTTGACCAGCGCTCAGTAGCAGACAACAAAGTGTCTGTTATCCCTTCCTTTGATAAAACTATCCGGTTGCCGCGTCAATCTTAACAGGGCCAGACATTTTTGGTACTGGCATGGGGTAGCAAATAGCCAAAGGCAGGAATTGTGATTACTAACCCATGAAAGTAAGAGGCAAAGGAAAATGAGCGTTTTACAAAAAGCCAATCAAAGAGCTCTCTCCACAGGGAGACAGGGCCAGAGTTGGAGTGGTATCTTTACAGACTCTGTCCCATTTTTTGTAATGCTTCTTTACCTCCCCCCCCGCCACCCAGTTTGGAATTGCCAGCTGTACAGTATGCTCGTCTCATAGCGGAAAGCTCTGCACAGAAGTGCAGGCTTAGTGAGTGCAATCCTGTGATACACGCTCATGCCACCCATTGCCGACATCTCCACCCCATCCCTGGCAGAACAAAGCCGTTTGTTTCTGGCGCTGCGGGCTCCGAGGCATTGTCGGCAAATGACAAAACTGGTTTCGAACCCAGGCTCTGTCTGCACTCTAAGCAAGCTCTTCAAGTGCCTTAGCCAAGCAGGAGCTTGGCTCTGCCCTTTAAGACTATCTACTAATCCTCTCCTCTTTACTTGAGGAAAACCAGATGTCAGCTGCCTGCACACACAAAACTTGGCCTCCATCGTCAGACTTATGTCCCCCTCTGCCCATGCCATAAGCATAAATACAACCAGACTGTCCACTGTGACCCAGTACCGTGGAAGAACAGTGCAAACCAGACAAAAAGAGATGTCTGACTCATCTGTCTATTTTAATAGGGTGGTTGTTGTTCTTTTTTTCACTCACAGTCAGCAGGTTGTTGTGTTGTGACACAAATATGGTGACACCACCCTGATTGGCCTTGTACCACCCTGTCATTGGCGACACACTGCACTTCCTGTTTATCTGTGGGTGTGTGTGTGTCAGTGAAGTTGTGCCAGAAGCAACAAACTTTATCTTTACTTCTGATATCAAAGTGGAAGTAACAACAGAATAATTTCAGGGTGTGTGAAAAACAAAGAGTAAACATGGACTACGAATACATTTGTATGAATGTGGGGTTTGAAGATGAGGAGCAACTAAGATCAGATAGTGAGGAAATAAAAGAACTCCGAGATCCAAACAGAGTATTAGCTGTGATGGAAGCAAACAGTTCTGTTCATCTTTTAATTGCTAGACGTCAATGCCAACATCTCTCATTTCAGAGATCCTCGGTGGAGGGTCGTTGCCTGAGGCCTCCCAACAGCAGGGGGCAGTAAGATGGTATCCCTGGAACATCGACAATAAGTACTACACAGCAAACGTCAGTCTCTGTGTGGTACCCAGTACGTTCCAGATGACCAATGAGATTGCACAGACAATGCAGGCCTTCATTGTATTCTTCGACAGCGCTGTGGTGAGTGAAAAGTGTTCGAAGTGTCTTGTGTGCCTACTGCTGTAGCGTGTTTTCTCTTAACCCCCTGGTGTCCTGTGTCTCTCAGTCTGGAGGTCTGGACCGGGTTAACTCCTGGCTACCTGTAGTGGAGGACCTGCTTCCAGAGGTGCTGATCTTGGTGTGTGACCATGTGTGTGACAGTGGTGAGTGCCAACCTCGCCTTTCTTGGCCCAGTGTCAGTGCACAAAGGACTGTGGCGTTACAGCGTGTGTCGGCGTGTGTCACAGTGCCGATGCGGTATTTTGCGTGCTGGTGTTACAGGACTGACTGTCGGTGTGTTAACGGAGGTGATGTGCTGATCAGTGCGGTTACCTTTCAGGAGTCAGCAGGCCGCAAGCACACCAGTGGTGTCTGAGTCACGGCTTTGAACTGGTGGAGCTAAACCCGCAAGATCTGCCGGATGAGGATGGTGAGAGACAAGGGACCGAATTCCAAACGAGCGAGCACATTCAACAACAGTTTTGCCCTATGTGCCGTACCCTTACTCTAAACACAGGGTAATATTCTCTCTTTCTGTGCACCTACACAGACGATTTCCCGGAATCGACTGGGGTGAAGAGGATCGTCCAGGCACTCAATGCCAATGTTTGGTCAAGTGCGGAAATGAAGGATGGTAGGGTGCTGGTGTTGATTTACTATGCCATATTCTAAGGAAGTGTTTCTACATGGCACATTCCTCAACACATTACATTATTGTCATTTAGCACTCTTACCCAGAGCAACTTGCACAGGTTACAACTTTTCCATATTATCCATTTATACAGCTGGATATTTACTGAGGCAATTCTGGGTTAAGTACCTTCCCCAAGGGTACAGCAGCAGTGGCCCAGCGGGGAATCAAACCGGCAGCCTTTTGGTTACAAGTCCTCCTAGCCCTTTTGGTTACTGCCGTTCTACACTGCTGCCAAGTCAGTGTTGAATTAACATTGACAGTATTTTTTTCTTGTCAGTTTGGGCTTGTTTTATTTATTGTCAATGCTGTTTTTATTCTCATCACTTTATAGTATGGGGGTTGGCTGGAACAGTGAGCTCAGTGAATAGTATGTGCCAACATGATGATTTAAATATCAGTGAATCTATGCTGTATCTGTGCATCAGAAAAACCTGTTCCAATCTTCAAATTTCACAGCCAGAAGTATGTTGAGTCCCTGTTTGATGGACAGTTTTACAGTCCAATAAATGGTAACACACAAACTGCTGGGAGCAGGAGTTTTATAGGACAGACAAACCACAACTTGCATTCTTAGTCAACCAGAATTTCTTGGTCATATAAGCCCATCTGACACATTTTGTTCTTGTTCGTCAGTTGGAAAAGCACTCTCGGCCCCCTCACCTTCCAGGCTGACTGCTGTGCATTCCTGTTCTGACTCAAAGTGCGCTCTGACAGCCGCCAGCTCCCGGACCTGGCAACGAGGCTTCACGAACCACAAAACGAATGGAGCTATCAAGTGTTGTCATCAACTTACTAATTTAAACCAATCACAGTGTCCTGCCGCAGAATGCAAAGACTTTTTTTTTGTTTGGTACAAGTCAGTACGAGCCAATTAGCACCTCATCGGCTGCTCCATCTATTAAATGGTTCATGAAGACTCCCTGTCCTATGACTAGTTACGCCCTCTGTTACATAGCTCACCATCTAGGAGCTTCTGTGTGCTGAAAGCATTCTGAAAAGGTTGTTTTCTGACCATTTTTTTCCCTTTAATTTCAGCTGAAACTGTATTGTTCGATGCCATTTCAAACCCACTCTTTTTGTGTCTGTCTGACAGAGCACAACCAAGGGTTTGGCCTGATGAGTCGCCTGGTGGCATCCCGACACAACAACCCCCGGCCCAGCCATGATTCATCTGTAAGCACCTTACCTCTGGAACAGATTAATCCCCACAAACCTTATCCCAAGTAGGATTCTTCCAACCATAGCTGATACATATCTACAGCCTTAAATATACAGTAGTCTCAGTGTATGATATACAGTGTTCTATGTCACTACTGTGCCAGACATTGTAAGAATTGAATACTAATAATGCCCTAGCCCTACCCTAACCCTAACCCTAACCCTAACCTTGATACACCCCAAGATACCCATACTTGTGTTGAAACATTTAAAATGAGTCAATGGAGGCTGCCAACAGCTTACTGCTGCTGGTTTGATGCTGACCTGTTGATATTTTAGTTAAATGAATAGTTTTACAAACTTTCTTGTATTGATCTGTTTTGTGGGAGCCCACTTTAACAGGATGAGTCTAGTACCTTATTGAATTATCTGGTTCTGTCTTGTCTGTGTCAGTCCTCCTACCTTCCAGGAGAGGGTGCAGAGAACAGCTCTGGTGCAGACAGGACCGAGACTGCCGTGAACAGCGGATCACAGGGGGATGCACATGTGGGTGAGTGTGCTCCAGTCACTCCAAACCACTGTAATTTCCTATCATGCTGTTGGACTCTGAGTTACGTGGGCAGGGTGGAGTGTGACACAGGACTAGAGGATAGGAAAAATGTTTCCTGCCCCATACTAGCTTGGGGGGGGGCAGCAGTATAGCGTAGTAGTGAAGGAGCAGGACCGGTAACTGAAAGGTTGCCAGATCGATTCCCCACGGGGGCCTTGCTACTGTACCGTTGGGCAAGGTACTTAGCCCACAATTGCCCCTGTAAATGTCCAGCTTTATAAATCGATAACATTGTAAAACCCTGTAATTGATGTAAGTCACTCCGGATAAGAGCGTCTGCTAAATGCCAATAATGCAATGTAAACGTAACGTAGTTGTTGAGAATCCCTTAAAACCTAGCTGGTAGTGAAAATGGAAAATAAGGTGATCCGTAACTGCAGTCTGCAGGCATCAGCAGTGATTGGTATGTCTGTCCATTCTCAGATCCCACGATAGACATGGACATCCAAGAGCTAGCCAGTCTCACCATCGGGGATACCGACGTGGAGAACTTCGAGCACCTCTGCACCAAGCTGAAACAAATGAAGGGTACAGACTCAGCAGGCACACAGATTACATTTATGGGGAACAGATCTGCGAATCTATTCCCATGTCACTTCCTGAAATAACTGATTATATGTACCGCAGTTTATGGTGTGCATTTTCATTGGAAAGGTTGTAGGGGTCACAACATTTTTAATGATGTGGTCATGTCATGCAGTACCAGTCAAAAGTTTGGACACACTTTTCTTTATTTATTTTTACTGTTTTCATATTTTAGAATAATAGTAAAGACATCAAAACTATGAAATAACACAAATGGAATTATGCAGTGACCAAAAAAGTGTTATAATCAATTCAAAATTGAACTTTGAGATCATTTTAAATTCTTCTTTAAAAAAACTTTTTTTTTTTTTTTAAAGAAATGCACATATAGGCATCAACTTCACTATTTATGTTTGTCTTGTCCTTGAATGTCCTTGAATGCATGTTTCCCATTAGATTAGATTAGATTAGACTCGACTTTATTGTCATTGTGCAGAGTACAGGTACACAGCCAATGAAATGCAGTAAACCAATGCAATGCAGTTATTTAATCAGGTGCGCCCCATCTTTTGACTGGTGCTGTATGTGGAGACCATATGCTGAAGAGCAGAGTACTGAAAGCCTGAGAGCCTGTTCAGCCCCAGCAGAAACACTGCTACACAAGTAAAATTTGTGAGCTTGCTCTGGAAAAAAAAAAAAAAAAAAACATGTCCAGTTTAAGAAATAAGTAACACTTTACACAGACCAGCTCATAGAGTTGTGGGTAAAGTCTAGTATCCAATGTACCCTCCCTCTCCCTCCGCAGATAAAGCCTCCACGCTGCCTCATGAGCAGAGGAAGGAACATGCAGAAAAGGTAGGGATGTGCGCTGTAATAAACAGTGAAAATTCAGGAAGAGAAACAGGTGTCCAGCTGTTCACTGTATAACCACAACCCGGTTAAAAAGACCATTCCGGAGACTATCGATGATTCACTGGCTACCGTTTTCCTGGTTTAAGGCCAAAACCAGTTTTTATGGCCCAGATCGAGGAGCAGCGTAGAGTAGGGTACCGTGTGCCTCAGTGCAAAGAAACCTGCTCTGCAAAGTTTGGTTAAGAGTCTGAAATACTTTTTGGCATTTCTGGCTACGTAAGGTAAGTCTTAAGGTAGTGACTGACTGATACAACATGATTGTTAAGTGTTCATGTTTTATGGAGGATTTGGATAGCTCTTCCTCCGTTACACGACAAGTGTTATGTGCCTCTCAGGTTGCCAAGGCTTTCTGGATGGCGATTGGGGGTGACCAGGAAGAGATCGAAGGAATTTCATCAGGCGATGAGAGTTAAGGTGTAGTTCACACCGCCCAAGCTGATACACCCACACCATCCCTCCACCTCTCCCATTGGTGGGTCGGCTCCCAGCCGATTCATTCTCCTCGGACTCCCACTCGGCGTGTAACATCCAGGCACTGCATTTTTTTCACTGTCAGTGATTTGAAGAGAATCCATGATTGCAGTGGCCTCAGAGAAAAGTATTGCATTTGGAAATGGTTCCATGTGGTTTGTGTTCTCGCCTGGGCATCTGTAGACCATCTCCCCCCCCCCGGCATTGTTTTCACACTACAGAACTAGGATGGGGAAAGTCGCACCTTTATCAATCCATTGTGTGACAAATGCCTTTTGATCCCTGTGTCTAATTAAAATGTTAACAGCCATTCAATGAAATCTTGCCTCTGTCAAAACTGTCCTGTAATTGATTAAAAAAAATGTGAAAATGTTACTTTTGCCATGCAAGAATAAAAACAACAGAAAAGTACTTTTCCCACAGTGTGGCATATTGCATTTCATAGGGAGAGACGCGTGTCCGCAGAAGAATGCGCTTTGGAACTTTAATTACCCGAGCTAAATCGTTTTCTCACACCTCTGGAAGCTCGTTTTTGGCCAGATTTCCGTCTCGGGAGTTTGTCTGGTTCCTTCGTCGGAGCTCAGGCAGCGTGCGGGGGTGAGTGAAGTGGTTTTTGGGATTGACAGCAGGTAACCGGGCCCTCCTTCGCCCGCGGGCCCTGGAACAAAGGCCGCCTTCATATCTGAGAACCGAGCTGCGCATCGCAGTGCGGACGGCGGCTGGTTTGCATTACTCCGTAACCTAGCAATGCTGAGACACAGGAGGGTGATGCACAGGCTGCTGCAGGGCCTGTAATTATGTGACTGGTTCTGTCTGCGCATGGGGGGGGGGGGGGGGGGGGGGTGGTGGTGGTGTAGTACAGTCACATCAACTGTCATTATCCCCAATAGGAACAGCCCTGAAACAAAGAGCAGCAGCCTCCTCTTGTACCTGATATAAAAAGTAGCCACGGCTCTGTGGTTTCATGTGGCTGAGGACTGAACTTGCACCACAAGTGGACATGTCGCAACTCTGTTTGCCATTGGAGATACTGTAATGCAGACAACTTAAGCTTGGGATGCTGAACGACAACAAAGGGGCGATTCTAACATTCGACTTGGCTCATAACATAGCCAACTCTAATGTGGTACATTTTTTTTGGCTAAAAAAAAAAAATGGTGTTCAGCTAGTGGTTAGGAGTAAGCATGCTGGTTTACGAAGCATGTGAACTGAATAAAGATTGTAACCAATATAAATCCAGCACAGAATATTAAC
Source organism: Megalops cyprinoides (assembly GCF_013368585.1). Lineage (NCBI taxonomy): Eukaryota > Metazoa > Chordata > Actinopteri > Elopiformes > Megalopidae > Megalops > Megalops cyprinoides. Next base: position 7,414,460 of record NC_050590.1, read on the forward strand.
TGATATATCCCGTGTAATTCTTACACATAACCCTTTGCACTTGATCGTGGCCAGAGATCAGCAACTGGAAAATAAACTTTTGGACAGTGGTGAAACTTGTTTTGATGTGACTGATGAAAAACTGGATTTTATGTATATTAAAAAAAAATGACAATTACTGACCTTGTTTTTTTTTTATTATTAAAAGACCAACAATAACAAAAAAAAATCAATGCAACATTTTAAACAATCATTGAAGTTCATATGAAAGGAAAAACAAAGGATATATATGTATTTATAATTATATAAAAAGACAAAAGCTTCGAGAAAGAACAAAGAACACAACACTAAGCACCAGTTTAAAAACGACAGGAACAAGTACTTAAGAGTAGAAGACAGTAAAGAATAGAGAAACACATTAATACACTTAAAAAGACATTTCTTCGACATAAATGTCCCACAGGAGAAGCCTAGTCATTGTTCTGTAGGATTTTAAGCCCTGTCCTGAAGGACATTTTTGTAAAGGTTTTTATTTAACTCAACATTGGGATAAGCTGAAAACAACAGCAAAAAAAGAAACATTCCAGAGAGATGAAGTGGGAGAGAGCCCACACCAGGCCTAAACAGGGCCATGACATCCATCCCACACAATGCTTTTATTGGGGCAGACAGGTATGTCAAGGAACGGTCACTACTCCAGTCTCAGACTTTACAAGCTGCAGGATTTTAGGAACATGCAAGTCTGAAGCCCCTACAAGTATGAGCTCCAAGAACCTCATGCTGGCTAGAGGGCTTCCGCTGTGTGAAAGCCGAGATACACCTAAGTGCTCTGCTATGGGAGTCACTGCTCCCCCCCCCACTCTGTTTTTTTACTCCACACCTGACAGTCAGGCATGTCATCAGTGAGGATTTACCTCAAGAGGTCAAATCAGACCATACAACAACTGGGTGCATGCACCACAGCCCGGGTCTGTACTCTCAAAAGATCTCTCTCCCCTCCAGGTAATAAAACCAGCTGCCTTTCCAAAGTTACAAGGGAAAAAGCTTTTTTTTTTTTTTTCTTTCATTTCATCTCTGCTTATGCAATGTTGCTCCCGTCCTGTCGAAAGAACAAAATTCTTCTCTGATCCAAGGACACGCTACAAAGAGGGTCGCAGGGGGACAACATCACGTTGCTCAAATGGATAAATAACAAGCTTTTGGCTTTCCAAAGGACTGAGTATGGGAGGGGGCCTGGGTTACATATGCACACAGCCAACCACTGCAACAAGTACTTCCCTTTTGAAACCAAGCCTACTTCACAGGTACAAAAATAAGTCTAAAGGACATCATGTCAACACCTGCCAGCAGTAACTGCCCCCTCAATTTCATTACAAAAGTATCCTCATTATGTGTGGTAAACCACATTACAATAAATCTTCCCCTTTCTAAAAAAAATAATAATCTACAGGTACACGATAGCAAAATAGAATCTACAGTACAAAGAGTGGAAACCTCAGAAAATAAGCATGCATCTTTATCTTTTACAGATGTACGTATTGTTTCTTTTTTGTCGTTTGTTTTTCTTTTACTAGAGTAAAAACACAAGGTGATCCTGAGGGTGTACTACCCCTGTGCCGAGCTGTCAGTCAGAGATGTTAAAGAGTGACATTGCAATGCACAGCAGGGGTGGAGTCTTGCGCACGCACATGTGGGGCAGACTGCCTGACTGCTCTCGACTGCAGGCTGACAGCTTTTGTTCACATTTTGTGAGGGTTAGAATAACTCAGGACTCAGTGCAGCGGTGTAGTTAACCTCCAACCTTCCCAAGGTGTGCGTGTGTGCATGCAGGTCCCTGTGCATGCCAGTATGTCAGGGTCCAGCCAGGATCCAGGTGATCGCCCTAGCTCTCATGGGGATGGGTCAGCACATTCCACTCCTCCTGCTTTAGTGTTTATGGCACAGACCAATATACAACACTAATACGTCAGTATTTACAATTAACATTGCCATTTGGAGGAAAAAACAGCAACACGCTCCTTCTTTCCTCTGAAGGAAGGATGCAAAAAATAATCATTTTAAAAGTTTCAACTCGTGAATTTCATTTATTCTTCACAGAGTAGAGTTCTGTTCAAAAGTGAATGGTCTGCCGCATAACATTTTGAGAATTAAAATGGCCCCAGTTCCCATTTTCTCATATTTACAATGCCTCTTAAAAACCCATTCAATTACTTTGAGAAGGAGTTATATGGACTAATGCTGTTCTGTGAATTTTCTTCCAAGAAATGCTATTTAAAACTTTGAGGTACCTAAAAATTTATCTCGGTGTTACTGTAATTGCTTGAATGATGTTCAGTCTGCGCCACTATACAATTTCAGAGTAAAATGATAATGCTACTGTGACTGCTACTGCAGCTTTCACAGTATGTTACTAATGGCCAGCTGTGCTTTGGCCAAACGCTGAAATCCCAGACTTCTCCTTTTTTTTTTTTTTTTGTCCAAACAAACACCAGAATCTTCCGGCAAAAGCCAATGCAGAGGGTGGGCTGTGAGAGTGAGTGTGGCTCCAATACGGCATAGCCGGTCTCTCCGGCCCGCAGACAGACACCCAGCTGACAGCTGGCTAACAGATTAAACACACAGCACAATCAAATTCTGACATCACCTAGGGCAGGATGGATGTCTGGCCGAGTTCCACAAAGGGAGATTAAGAGAGCGGCCGGAGACGACGGTGTTCCAGGAAGAGGAATACTCGGACCCGGCCCAATTCTGCTCACACATGTGAACAGAAAGGAGAAAAAAAAAGCAAAAAACGTATGTGAGCGTCTCCTAACGCTGTATGACACACTAAGACACTGATTCTCAGTCCTGCTCCTGGGGGCCCCCCTGCTCCGCACGTTTTCCATCTTTCCCTGCTCTACCTACCTGACTGAACTCATCACTGGCACATTTGATTAGCTGAGCACACCTGATTTAATCAAGAGCATGTTAATCACACTAATCAGGTGTGTTTGGAGCAAGGATAGATAGAAGATATGCAGGACAGGGGGGCTCCAGGAGTAGGACTGAGAAACACTGCCCTAAAGACCCCCCTGCCATTTCGGATCAAGCCACTCCCTTCATACACAACCCCCTGCCCTCTGCACTGGGAGCACTGGCCATACCGGACTCTTTTCACTTCGCTTCAGATTGAGAGGTGCGCTGTGAAAATGTGAGAGAGGGGAGAAGGGAGACTGCAAGAAAAACTGACGCCTAAAGGCATCTTACCAGCTTTCCCTTTAAGCGCGGCTCGGAGACGGGGAAAGGCAGAACACAGACAACTTTCACACATTTCATAGGTTTAGTACATTTAGGATCAACCCTCAGGAGGGTGCTTCCTGTATTTACTCATGTATGTCAGACTCCTGGAGGGTCACAGCTATGCCAGGGTTCTCAAACTGGCTTTAATTTACTCAGTTTGACTTCTTTTTGTCAGTGTTGCGCATGATAAAGCTCATGACTGTATGCCCTGTCTTAAAATATTGCCCTGTAACTTGGGAAATTCTACTGATTCTAATTCTTTTACTGTGAAATGGACAATGCTAAGTATCCACGGATAATGAAATGGATGAAGGAAACTGATTAAGTCCTGTAATTTGGTTGTACTGAAATACAGAGCACCTGTGGCCCTCCAGAAATCAAGTCTGACACCTCTGCTCTAAGACTAAAGCACAATAGCATCTTAACTGAAATTTGTAAAACTTCATTTTCATTTTCTTTTTCATCATATATATATATATATATATATATATATATATAAAAAGAAAGAAATCTTTCAATGTTCTTAATATACTCTAAAAACTACAACTCTCTCTGTTGGTATATGTACAACTTACTCACAAAAAAGAGTCACAAAGGGGAAAATCATATATATATTTTTTTTTAACTATGGCTCACATGCTACAGCTGTTTGGCACCAAATGCCAAAAATAATATACACATTTATTCTAAATCAGCATCAAATTCATACGGAAAAAAACACGAAAACAATACGGACTGTACTGTTTGTAATGCACTCATCCCCTTTGCCGTGAACTTAGAAAAGTAAGTGCTTTGAAACCGTGTGGAGAGGCGGGACAGCTGGGTCCATTTGACAAATAGGGTCTATGACAGATCTGCCTGGGGGCCTCCCCCCTGCGTCTCCCTCTGCCTTCTGGGGGAACAGACTGGGCCCCCACTTTTCATTTTCTTTTTCTCGGTTTTGGTCTGTGCGTCGTGTGGGGTGTGGGGTGTGGGGTGTGGGGTGTGGGCTTTTTCTACGACACGCTGGAACATCTGATGCTGGGGGAGCCCATCTGGGTGAGCACCTTGTCGAGCCACTGCAGGGGGCCGTTGAGGTGCAGCTCGATCCAGCAGGGGGTACTGGTTACTGTCTGCCGCCTGCGAAGGAAAGGGAACAGTAGCAGGGGTTAAACGAAAAAGACAGAGGCTCCGACATTTATGAGAACGTAAAAACCAAGAGAAAGTAGCTGGAACAGTACAAAGCAATTATAAATCATCTTTTGTGGGCCTGACTCAACGTGTGCCTGGGACATCCAAAATGAACAATTCCCTGGGAATGTGCAGAAATGCAAGAATTAAAATAATTCAAAATAAGATGTCCCCCCTTTCAAAAAAAAAAAAACCTGGCCTAGTTCAGAAATATATAGATTATGTACCTAAGAACAGAACAGAATAATGCCAACATTTTTCAGCTCAATTTTCTTTGACAAGAACAGCACTTTCTCTCAGCTCGGTCTCCACTCCACTCCACACTGTCTGAAAAATGTCCCAGCATAAGCAGTAAAATCAACTCACAGCCTGTCTAATTGCCAGACTCCTAGTCAAACTGCCAGACTCCTAGTCAACCATGAAAAAGAAAAATTACCACTGATTCTAATGGAATAAAAAAAAAAAAAAAGACTTAAAATGCTTTTACTTCCTGCGCTTCCATGAAAAGACACTTGTTGCGGCTGATCACTGAATGTACCTCATGCGCCACTTTTGATTAAAAGAGCAGGGAGAGGAGAGAGACTGAGGAATCCCCCCCCCCTTAATTTAATCTTTCGCTGTGTGAGCGGACGTCCCACGTCGGGACAGCCGCCCCTGCCAGAGAGAGCCTCCTACATTCCTTCCCACTTACACTACCCCTCTCCCGGAGTCCCGGAGCCCATCCAAGGGAAGCAGTGACCGCCCCCAGCCACCACTCTCCTTCCCTCCAGTGGCTCTGTTCCCCCCCCCCCCCCCCCCCCCAAGGGGGGGCCTAGCTGTAGGGTCTCACTCACTGAAGCACTTTAGCTGCCTGGCCAGCATCACCCATGTTAACACTCCTTTTCTTCTGAGCTATTAAAGCCACTCACATCACATTACATTATATTGTTGTCACTTAGCACACGCTCTCATCCAGAGTGACTTACATAGGTTACAATTCTACCCATTTACACAGCTGGATATTCACTGAGGTGATTATGGGTTCAGGACCCAGCCCAATCAAACCGGCAACCTTTCGGTTTCCAGCCGTGCTCCTTAACTGCTACGCTACAGTGCCTCCCCCTTCTTACTGTGCGCCTTACACATGCTCAGTGTATCTGCCAGGCCAAACGGGAGGCCGCCGCCAACTCTTTCACGCCAACGAGTGGCTGGGAACGATAAATCAAAGCAACAGTTGTGTCTGTCAGCTGTGTTTACATCTTTATAAAGCAGAGAGGGCCGGAGAGGGGGGGTGGGGTGGGATCCCATTATCATCATTACATTATTACTATTTACTCGATTAGCGGAGGCATTTATCCAGGCCAGCTTACTTGGCTTACCCTTTGCACACTGCCCATTTATACAGCAGGAGATGCAGCAGAGCACTTCAGGTCAAGGGTGTAAGAGCTGTGCTCTACCTTGGACTCGGATCTAACAGCTTCTGGTCACAAGCCCAGTTCCCAAACCACTACTCTACGTGGCAAGAGAAGATGGCTAAATACGTCAAGAAAAGGCCTCTGCGTTCCTCTGAACGGCTGTCACAGGGAAAGCGGCCCCTTAAAAGTCACATCCTCAAAATAACAAGGCCGGTTTCGCTCACGGTAGTTTTGCTTTGTGTTTACGCACAGGCTACGTCAGGCGTGACGCGGACGCCTTCGGAACAGAATGTCAATCACCGATGCGCACTCCTGTCCGTCAGACGCGACGGCTCTGAAGCGTTACTGGGTTTCACTGAGGGAGTGGAGGAGAGGCAGGGGAAGAAAGAAGAAAGGGAAAAAAAGGAGGAGCGGGGAGGCGTGAGAGACAGAGCGGGTGTCTGGTGAAACCCGACCTGGCTACTGAGAGCCCGCACATGCTCTGTTGTGTGCAGACCCGAGCCGGCACCCCTGTAATTAACTCTCTCTTTCTCTCACTCTCCCTCGCTAACTCTGTCTCCCTCTCTCACAGTAACTCTTTCTCTCACACTAATTCTCTGTCAACTGGCTCAGATTAGCCACCCCCCCCAACCCCCACCCCAAACCAAAACCGCCTGCCTCCGCAAACTCAGCAAAGCAAAATACGGAGTCTGTCTTCCTTTACCTCACCGAGAACACTCGACCGGAACAGCCCACGCTGGACAAAAACAGACACGTCTGTCAAAGGATTTATCGGCCCAAATAGTGCCGGCAGTGGTGCCGTTTCAGGGGGTATTCCAACACCCGTGTGCAGTGAGTCACGCTCCCCCCCCTCCCCCCCCAACCCCTATCCCTCTTCCTCCCCCGTGCCCTGCTCTTTCCCAGGCTGCACAGGAAGAAGGGATTCGGTGAGTCAGAGGCTCGCTAACCGCACATCGTGTGACTCTCTGCCCCTCACACGCCTCAGACAAGGCCCCCCTCTCTGGCTCCTGACCTCTGCTCTGAGACTCAACTTTCCAAACATGCTCGCCACACCGGGCCGCTATCTGAAATCACACGACGCTGGTGGAGGCACGCCGTCCACATACTATCCAATCTCCAGGGACAGTCATGAAATGCTGGCTTGCGATCCGGCTTTTAAGTTCACTATGCAAACAATTTTCAACCACAAAGCTAAGGTGAAGTGGTTGGAGGCCCCAGATTGCTTAAAGATCGTAGGTAACAATCAAAAAAGACAGAAAAGCAGACAAAGAAATAAACAACTATTTTGTGCCTTTCCAAAAGGCAGGGAGCACTTAAAGCCAATCATTTGTTCATCATCTAACTGTTAGCGTATGACTGTTTAACATGATGTACACATACAGAAGCTGAACTGTCCATATCAGGTAACAATGCTGTTTAAGCACTAACTGAACTGTGACCTTTGGAAACACTATAATGTAGTATATTTCAAAGGCGGTTTCCCCCTCTGTTAATGGAGAAAAAGTATGTGGTGCTTTGATGCTAGGCCCCTGAAAAGTTGTGTTGGTGACACTTTCTATACTGACCGGTGTTGAGGAGGAGCTGAAGTGTTTAACTCGGCTTGAGAGAAGGCACATTGGTTACCAGTGCTGGCTAGCACAGACACTTCAAGAGCCCACACAGGTGAGCCGTGTGTTAAACGGAGTTACCTGTACTCCGCCCCCCAGCCCTTGACGAAGCTCATGCGGATGGTGCACATGCGGGTCAGCTGGTACACGGCCTCGAAGCCCTGGTTCACTGACTGGGCCAACAGCGCCGCAAACTCCTGGTTGTTGAAGATCTTCAGGTTGCAGCCTGAGGAGAGATGGACACACCAACACAGCTTACTAGTGTAATATACAAAATACACAGAACTGAAATAACATGAGGGACTCAGTGAACCAACAAATACTTGTGTGAGCCTGCGTTTGTGTGTCAGTATCTGTGAACACTGCCTGTGTGTGTGTGTGTGTGTGTGTGTGTGAGTTCAGCATATGTGTGAGCATGTTTGTGTGTGTTTTGTGTGTGTGTGTGTTCAGAGTGCATGTGTGTGTGTGTGTGTGTGTGTGTGTGTGTGTGTGTGTGTGTGTGAGTTCAGAGTGCATGTGTGTGTGTGTGTGAGTTCAGTAAATGTGCAGTTATGTTTGTGTGTGTTTGTGTGTGTGTGTGTGTGTGTGTGTGTGAGTGAGTGTGAGTGAGTGTGAGTGTGAGTGTGTGTGTTCAGGGAATGTGTGCGTTTGTGTGTCTCTGTCTCACCTGGTGGAATCTTGCACACAGTAGCTGGGTGCCAGCCATACCGCTGGTTGCAGTTTGGACTCTGGACAAAGATGGCGCTGTCACTGAGACATTCCGCAAACACCTCTCCTCCGATGTAGTACAGCCGGACTCCCCTGCCTGGAGAAGGAGAGATGAATCACTATTCCTGGAGAGGAATCCCTAAAATAGTTTGGTTTGCCATCAACGGCTGTGTGTATTAATGAATTTTTCATGAAGTTTATAACAGTGCATTTGACTGTCTATTTCCTCCTTATTAGTCATTTCCTTTCTAGTTCTTCTTCATTATTTCTGCGAGTTATTATTAAATGACTACGTTGCTAACTTTTTTCAAACCTTTTGCTTATGTGCTGTTAAAAAGCACTCTCTGGCTGCTCCGCTTAACTCTCGGTACTATAAAAAAAGACAGTTTGAGTGACAGGATGGCTGCCAGAAGGGTGTGTGTGTGTGTGTGTGTGTGTGCGCGCGCGTGTGTGACAGTGTGGCTCGGTGCGTGGCTGTAGTACCGATGTGCCTGCGCGTCAGCTCCACCGCGGCGTTGCGGTTGACGTTGGACAGTAGGCCCAGGCAGAAGCGCTCCGAGTTGGAGGGGTCTGTGAAGCCGTCCACGGTCAAGGAGGGCTGGGAGGCGTGGAAGGTCTCGCCCACGCGCTGGTTCAGCTCGTAGTAGGATATGGAGCACCAGAAGGCAGGCTCGCAGTATGTCACTGGCTGCAAGTCTGAGAGGGGGAGAGACGGAGTCAGGGAGAGAACAGAAGGCCTGCTTCGGCCATCTTTTAGCCATCCTTTTAGCCACGCTGAAATCTTTATCCGTTCTTTCTCCCACAGCCGGTCCTTCCAACAGGTTTTTCCTTCCAGAACTGTCTGTGACCTTTTCAGCTCACTTTTTCGGCCCTCTGGGAGGGGGGGGATCTGGTCACATTACCGTTGCCCCTACCTACCGACGGTGGATGTGAAAACGGAAAAAAAAAGGGGGGGGGAAAGATGAAAGAGGGGGAAAAAGACGGGACAGAGTGCGAGGAGGAGGAGGAGGAGGAGGAGGAGGAGGAGGGAGGCGCCGGAGAGATGACGACGCTTTGCGCCGATTCCCAGCAACTCAAACCAGGACCGTGGAAACACAGCCATCACTGAGATGCTGCAGAAGCAGCGGCAAATTACAGGGCACCGGGCGCGTGCACACACACCGCAAGGCCTTTCTAACGCCATCGAAACTGTGCCATTTCACCACTGGCCTGCGCCTTTGAACCAATCGAGCCAGTAACAAAGCGGCTATTTATTATTTCTACAATAGCTCTGACGGCAAGCCCCCCCCCTGTGATTTTCCACAGAGATATAATAACCAACAGGATATTATTATTAATATTAGCGCGGGCTGGCTGTATCTTGGCATGGCTGTGAGCTCAGATGGGAGAGAGACAAAGACTCCTTTCATAAATGGCTTCCTTTGCTACGGCCCAGAGGTCGGGCCTCCCAGAGCTCCACTTCACAGAGCAGCTGACCTCCGGCTTCCCATACACACGCGCACGTGCACGCGCACGCGCACATGCACACGCACACGCACACACAAACACACAAGCACACACAAACACACAAACACACACACACACACACACACACAAACACACACACACACAAACACACAAACACACACACAAACACACACACACACACACACACACACACACACACACACACACACACACACACACACACACACACACACACACACCTGGCCTTGCGTGCACACCCACATGCACACTTAAATACACACACGTACTCAATTACACACGTGCACACGGACTATCACACACAAATGTTAAGAGAGACAGAGTCTGAAACGAGAACAAATTACATTACATTAAAGTTAGCAGACGCTCTTATCCAGAGCGACTTTCAGCACAAAAGAACAGAAGTGTATCCATTCAAGTTGAATGAGCAACAGTGTCAGACAAGACTAACAACACTCCCAGACCACACACGTATTCAGTCTCAGTGTCCTTGTCTCTGTTCGAACAGCATCACAGTATCTTAAAAACCCATCTGATCAAGAATACCTTCTTTTTGCTGCATTACTGCCTACTGTAAGCTGTCTGCCTTTTCAGTTATGCCTCTCGCAAAGCAAGCACTGTGTGGAAACGCTCGGCTATCAGAGTTCGACTAATCACAGAAAGGAGCCCACCCAAAGCATTCTTATTGGGAAACAGTCCTTTAGATTACAATCAAGCTGGCTCCACCTCCTTCCCAGACGAAGGGAGATAGAATCAAAACTGTTATTTATAGAAATGAGTATCTGCGAAGTGGGATCTCCATGTCAACCAGTACGTGACCCAGCACCTCAACTCCAATGCAACAACAGCACACAGGTCACGCTGCTCTCTGCCCCTCTGGGTTGAGCACATTCTTGTTTACGAAAGGCACAGATTGTTCATCCTGACTGAACTTCTTGACATTTTCCTTTGTCCTACACTCTGCAACCTCTCCGTGTGCCCTGACGAGATCCTCGACTTTCCCCTAAAGCCTGGGCATTCCACACACCAAGACAGGTCACTCTATTGTGGCCGAGATGTGGTAAAAGTAATTACATCAGAAGAGAACCAGGACAGCCTCAATCAACAGGAGACACCGTGCTGAGATCCAAGTGCGTTTCCTGAGGTTCTCAAGTTTTAAACTGGGGCAAAAAGGAAGGACATTTTGACCAAAAGCACAAAAGTAGTGTCAAGTGGTTGGCCTTCTCTTACCGAGATTGCTGTGTGCAGGTGATACAGGGTTGGGCGACAAGTTTGGTGAACCTGTAAAAGGAGAGAAGATAGGAACACTCAGTAAGTATCAAATTAACACAAAGTCAGTAAGCATTACGTCAGATGAGCACACGCTTAGCGCTATGACAGATAAACAGATACTCAGTGCTATGTCACATGAACAGATACTTAGTGCCAATGACGAGCCAATGACGCCAGTGCACCAGCAGCCAGATCTCTCACCTGCGTCCATGCTGTGGTTCATCTGGTGGTCACTGGTCTCCCCATCTTCACTGAGATACCCTGGCGGAGGCGTCTCTGGAACACACACACACAAGGAATGAGCACGCCCAGTCAGCTGACAGCATCTTCTTTGTGACATCACCTTCAACAGAAGCCATGCTGGCCACCAAGTCCCACTAGTCGCACATCTGCCTTCAGCTGAAACAAGCTAAATTTGGAGAACAGTGTGATTTAGCCTCTGACCACACTGAGGATGAGAAACGATACACAATGCCTGTGAGCTGGTGCGTCTGTGAGGCAGTGAATATGTGTGTGTGTGTGTGTGTGTGTAAGAGAGAAAGAGAGCGAGAGAGACAGTGAGCTGCCACTTTACCAGCCTGTAATCTGGGGATTTTCCCTGTCAATCTGCTCCCGTCCCTGCATTGTCAGTGAGGTACAGCAGGCTGCAGCCCCAACCCATCAGAGGCTCGAAGCAGTGAGGCCTCACTCGAGCACCGGGGGCCACGCCCGCTCACCTGGGATGTAGTGGCTCTGCGGCTCGATGCCGGCGGGGAAGTTGGTGTTCTCTGGGATGGCGTGGCTGTAGTCTTCCAGAGGGGGGAACTCACTGGGGATCTCTGTGTGACGTGGCACCAGAACCGGCGGCAGCACTGTGACAGGAAAACATACAGACAGCATAACCTTTCACACAGGAAGTAAACCTTCCACACGTGACAAAGGGAAAGACAGACTCTCCACGGGCCTTTCATAAAGAAACCAAACCCACTACACCTCTGCCACAGGGGCACAGAAAGGCAGCCTGACCTTTCACAAAGCACAGACAGCAAACAGACCCGCCACACCTACGCCGTGAGGACACAGTCAGTACCCACGGCAAACAGCCTACGATCGTTCTGCTGGCAATCTCAGATAACAAGGAACAATGTCATGGAAAGTGAAGTAAGAATCTATGTGTCATAACGCCAGCACCATGAAACTGACTTCTATATCTTCATGACTGGTGAGGGTCACAGCCGGTTTACACCGAAGTATCAGACGACAGTGCTCATCCTGCTTACCTGGCGTCTCCACCCTCTGGTAGTGGTAGGGGTTGACGCACACCTCGTCTTTCTTCATGTGGAAGGCGAATTCGCATAGCTCCATGGCCCGCAGCTCATGGTGGCTTTGTAGATCCGGCCAGCGCCACAGGCGGCAGTAGATGACATGCGGCAGACCCTTCCTGTGAGACACCTGCAGGCGCCCGTCCAGAGACCTGCAGCGGGAGAGAGACAGAGAGAGAGAGAGAGAGAGAGAGAGACAGACAGAGAGACAGAGGGCAAGAGAGAGAGCGTGAGAGAGAGAGAGCAAGAGAGAGAGAGAGCGACAGAGAGAGCGTGTGAGAGAGAGAGAGAGAGAGAGAGAGAGAAAGAGGGCAAGAGAGAGAGGAGACAGAGGCAGGAGGAAGATGGGAGAAAGAGGAGAGCAAGAGCAAGAGGGAGAGGGCAGGAGAGGGAAGGAGAAAAAGAGAGGGAACAGAGAGATGATACCATCAGTGCATAATTCAGTAGGGTGGTTTGGAATTCACAAAAGTGGGCCTCAAGTGGGCCTTCACCCTGCCCGATGATCTCTGCGCTGTGCGCCTTACCCTAACCCCCGTCAGCCTCGCCTTGAACACATTTCAAAACTGCAGAAGGCAGTGCCCACCGTGGAAGGCCGTCGGCAGAGACCGGCACTTTAATGACATGTGATAACACAACGGAGTCAAGCTGCAGACTTCATTTCACTGCCTCTGCTCAGAATTCACTCTCCCATGTTAACCCCACGGTCACACAGCCCAATGAGAGGTGTCTACAGAGCAGGGCCAGAGGCATTTACTGTATGTCTGCCACTGGGTGGAAAACAGAGGCTGCCAGCCGGCCTCCGCTCAGTCCGTCCGCACGGCCAGGAGCCTGGTACCGCACCAGCTCCAGCTCATCGCCGTGCTGTCAGAAGGAAAACATGCACTTTGGGTTTTTACAATAAGCTTTTTACTCCTCTGGCAGCCGGAGAGGGGAAAAAAGGATGAAACCCCAGCCTGCACAGACCCCACCAGGGTGCTGTTCCCGCCTGCAGTCTCAGCCCACTCTCACCTGTCTGACTGCACAGACAGACGCTTCCTGTGTGTGTGTGTGTGTGTGTGTGTGTGTGTGTGTGTGTGTATATGTATGTGTGTGTGTGTGTGTGTTTGTGTACGCATTCTATATACGTGTGTATGGGGTATGGGTGTGAGTGTACTATATATAAAGATCGTGTGTGTGTCTGTGTATGTATGCACTACATGTGTGTATGTGTACTAAATATATGTATGTGTGTGTGTGTGTGTGTGTGTGTATATATATGTATGTGTGTATGTGTGTGTGTGTGTGTGTACTGTATGTGTGTGTGTGTGTGTGTATATATGTATGTGTGTGTGTGTATATATATGTATGTGTGTGTGTGTGTGTGTGTACTGTATGTGTGTTCTGGCTTGGCGAGTAAAGATCAGTGTGCCCTTATCGCCTGTTGTGGGAGCTGTGTTTGTGTGTGTGTGGGGGAGTGGAGGAGCTCCAGCTGATAAGTGACAAAAATATTTTCTTTAAGTTCTGAAACTCACTGCTGTTGCTTCTCTCAGCGCCATTTCAAGACCTCCACCTGTTTACTGCCGTAATACAGCTGCCGGAGTCCAGCTACTTTCTCATGGGATCCAGATTTTATTTCAAAAAATAAATAATCATTACCTTTATGTGTTCTCTTTTTGAATTTGTCGGTGTGTGTGTGTGTGTGTGTGTCTCTGAGTGTCTCGGTGCTCCTGGGTGAGAGTCTGGGTACATCACTGTCTGTGCTTGTATTTTCCTGCCTGTGTGTACACCACAAGTGTGGAAGCATAAAATTATACAGGGCATACGTATTTTTAATTTCCCATGTGCCACACAGGGTAATCTCGTGATGTGTGGAAAAAGGGGTTCGGTCTGTGTTGTCGAGAGGAGGCAAACAAGTGGTAAAGTGCATACATTCTTAATGTGTGTCTGAATTACAATGACGTGAGCAGTGTCATCCTAGCACCTCCAGAGCTCATTTCAGTTTTCATTTCTTTTCTTCACACCGCAGACCAAAAAAGGAAGTGGTGTGCACAGTCCGTAAACATCAAGCCACTTCCCCCGGCTTTACACATCGATGAACCCCAAGCCATCGTAAAAAATTAAGGTTAATGGGGGCTGAGATTACCTCAGCAAAACCAGAGTGGAGCATGTGAACCAGGCCTTTGCCATGATGTCACCAGCCTGTGGACCTGCCCCCCCCACACTGCAGCCATGAGGGGAGGGCTGTACGTGTGTGTGTGTGTGTGTGTGTGTGTGTGTGTTTATTTGTATATGTTATTATGTGTCTGTGTGTGTGTGTGTGTTTGTGTGTATTTGTGTATGTCTGTGTACACATATGTGTGTGTGTGCATGTGTCTCCGAGTGGGGGCTGAATCAGACAGGCTGACTCACCGGGGTACCTCATCCCTACGCTCCCACACAAGCCTCCTAGGTCAACAGAGTGACAGCAGCCCCTGACCAGAGAGAAGCCCCGGGGCAAAAAGCGTCTGCAACGTTTCGACATGCTGAAACGATCCACCACCACGCTGCCATTATTACTCCACAAAGGGCCACACACCCTGCCTGGAGTTGGGCCGGTCACTTCAGGCTGTAACACACTGGCCTACGTTCCCTGCCGCACATTTTTCCACAAATTTACATCCGCAGCTTTTGAGTGAAGAAGAGGAGAAGCCAGGTGAACAGGTGAGTTCTGCGGGGTTCTCCGATGACAGCTAGGCTATACGGAGCTTTACAGAGGACATGGCTGTATGTCAGATGCACCATCATCTTGAACAGAGTACAGGACAGACAGACAAACAGCTCATCTCCCTCTCCTTCCCTCTAAGCCCCTGGGCCTGCCACCAGTTTGTGGATCCCAAACGAGACATACTTCCCAAGTAAGATCACAGATAATGATTCACAGAGGCCAGTGAAGGGGTGGGACTGTTTGAGGAGCCAGGGAAACTGCTGCACGTCCCTGCTGCTGTCCCACAACACGTGCCGTCCTCTCAGCGGCGACCTCATCCCGAACACACCCTCTCTGGAGTCGGGATGGTCACTTCCTGGCTGCTCCCACAGTTTGCTCCTTCCCAGGCAACGGGCAGAGTGACGCTGGCTCCACATTACTACTGATCAGGGGTTCAACACCCCCACACACACACACACACACACACACACACCCTGCCCCACCTGCTGTGTGCCTGTCTGTGCAGCCAGACAGGAAGCACAGGATAAACCCTATCAATGACAATCTGAAGACAGGCCAAGAAAAGCACAACAAAAAAAGGCAGCAACACCTACTGCTCCAGTGTCACTCTGAGAATAGAGGACATGGGCCCTCTCCCTCTCTGCAGTGAGACCTGCTTACTGGCACACCCTCCTAACCCAAGCTGGTGCCGGATGCAGACCACAGGGGAATGGGGAAAAAAGAGAGATTTTTTTTTTTTTTTTTTTTTTTTTTTTGCAGATGTGAGGAATCCAAAAAAACAACTTCACCCCTAAAAACCCGCAGGGGAGGCCTGCCCGCTAACTGTTCCCACATTCCACAGTGCCTCCCAGCCCCGCCTGACTCTGCTGTCAGGGAGCGAGGGAAGGGGACTGAGATTTGGGAGAGTGTTTAGAGTGCCCAGCTTCAGACCCCCTCGGTCTCGGTCCCGCGACGCTGCGCTAATCTCAGGAGCAGTACAAATACGCGACTCTCCAGTGCTGAGAGGGTCTGATCTGGCTATAGTCTGAGCCCCAACCTCCCTCAGCCCAACATAATACCCCTTCCGACATCAATATGAATAAATACAAATAAAACCAAATAAAAAAAACCCAACAAAGCTCTTTAAAAAAGACACTTAAAAGTAAGTTGTCCATTCACTCATAACATGCATCTGGGTAAATTTCAGTACTACACACACAACAAAAAAAACCCCAACAAACCTCTTAAAAAAGGCACTTAAAAGTGAGTTGTCCAGTCACTCATAACATGCATCTGGTTAAATTTCATCATTACACACAGGGGGAAAAAAACACAGCAACAACAAAGCTCTTTAAAAAAAGAGGCAGTTAAAAGTAAGTTGCCCAATCAGTCATAACATGCATCTGATGTTCATGTGATGATGGGACGTGTCTGTCATGAGGATTCTGACGCTACTCATTTGGTGGTTTTGTATTAAACATAGATGGGTGCTGTGGTTGAGGAACTATACTAGCTCTAACACCGGGTAGGACCACTCTGCAGTACAGCTGAGAAAGGCACTTAACCTGATTTGCTTCAGTAAATATCCAGCTGTATAAATGGATAACATGTAAGTAGAGCAACTTGCCCCGGATAATGGAGTCTCCAAAGCAAATAAACAATTTAATATTTTTAAAACCAGGGAAAAATTACTCTGAAAGGTTTTGGATTGCGACAGTGGCATCAGGGAAACACTACTCGAGTCCCTTTAATTAAATGGTTTAACTGTTTGTGGTCGCTGTGCCCCGGCACTCTCCCTGAAACACACCACAGCTTCAAAAGTCATTGTTTTCCCACATTTGCGTGCAGACCGCAGTTCACTATGTTAGTAACATTACACAGACTGCAATCCTAAAAATACAAAAATGACAGAATATGTATATATATATATATATTTTTTTTTTGTTTTCCTTTTTCCCCCCTGGTAGACTTTAACTAAGAAAGCACACACTGCTGGTGGAAGGGAACGGAGGGCTCGGTTTTGCGGAACACACCAGCCCTCTTACCACACAAAGAGAAAGGGAAAAGCGTGAGGGCCGAAAAGAGAACAAAAGGGAGCGCGTGTGGCAGACCACTGGAGCAGCTCGCCGCCGTGGCTCCGTGGGCTCACACTCCCTGCCCCCCCCTGCCCCAAATCCCCCCCCCCAACACCCCGGGCTGCGTTGTGGCCAGACTGCCGAAGTAGCCTCGGTGCTTTAGAAACTGTGCTCACTTCACAAACTCTGCTAGAGCAATCATCTGCTAGAGCTGTCGTTTTTTCTTTTTTTTTAAAAAAAAAAAAAAAAAAAAAAAAAAAAAGGGGGGGGAAAAAAGATTTTGACAGTGGTCCACGGGTGACATCATTGCCCAGCCGCGAGAAGTGAGGAAGCAGCCCAAACTCAGCAGGAGGGTGGGGGATGGGGGTGGAGGGGGGCTGTGCAGACATCCCAAAAACACTACCCTAGCCTGCAGCAGGTCCCCCTTCCTCTATAAAGCCAGCAGTTGAGCCGCCCAAGCAGCCAACATCCAGCAAATGTCACAGAGCGAAACTCTGGTACGGGCGGCCAAGAAATCTCACACACGCTCGTTAATTACCACATCCCTTCAAGAAATACTTTCATAGTAAAACAGAGCGCCCGTGGTGCCAGCTAATAAATACACCGCAATTCCTTCAATTTAAGGGTTTTCCACCATTTAGAAAACAAGGGAAAAATCATGCTACTGTGTGCATGGTTTTAAGATGTGTATGCTACAGTTCATATATGAGGTAGCTAGCTAGCTACAGCACAACTTGCTTTTTATTAATTTTTTGGATGATGTCATAGACGCAACTGGCTAGCAGCCTCTATGTTTTACCATGCATTTTACCAAATAAAGACCACTGTCAGGGGCCCCTCTGTCAGAATAACCCCTGAAATATTGCTGCAGTTAATCCACATAGGAGGCACGGCGTGGGCCAAAATCCTTCACGCTGTGGAAATGTGTCCTTGCATGGTCTTCAGACCAGAACTTTGCATTGCTTTCAGGTAAAGGCTAGCGGATCTGAGATATAGTTGGTGGGGGGGGGTTAAAAATCAGAACAGCCTTACTGTTTCCCAGAGCTGGTGCATTTTGCCGCATCTGTGAAGCAGAACGGCAAACCAACTGAACTGAACTGAAACTTGTGGTCGAACAACCGCTTCACACGCAAGTGGAGATCAGAAAGTGGGAGAGTGAGGTGTTCGTGTGTTAGCGATTATCTAAACCAATCACAGCATTTTGCTATAGAGAGCATAATTATTGACTTCATACGTGACCATACGAGACCAATAGCACACAGAAGCCCCACCATTATAGGGTGTACTAAACCCCACTCTCCCATAACTACACAAAAACATTACGACACAATTTCTCTCAAAAATGCTGCAATAAAAATAAACCTCACTCCTCAATATATCTTCTTCAGCAAGCAGTACGTGTACCACATTGTCATCTTATTTTTTCCAACAACATCTTGGATGTACCTTTCTGGATGTGTCTTATAAGAGTGCGGGCTTGGCTGATTCTATTATGACTGAAACAGAAAAGGGGGTGTGAGCTCAGAAACCACACTGGATCACTGCGAGATGGGTTTCTATTCATTACACACATGGGTGACGTACGGGCAACCCTCAAAAGGTCTTCTGTGATATGTTGTTAAATATCACCACAAAAGACGTCAAATGTAAGACCATAAGTCTTTGCCATTTAGGCCATCACTGAGATTAAGGGTTTGAGGAATGTGCTTTAAAAAATGTCATCTGTTATTTTGTTTTTATCTAAAAAAACATTACTCATTCTGCAATGCATACAGTGCAGTGGTTTACTGATGTGCAGGGGGTATTTTAAATTGGCCAACAAGAACGGCATGTCCCCTCAGGAAGCTGCTATATTTCCATTACTTAAAGTACACTCAAAAGTTTTACACGCAATACTGTGCTTCTTTAAGACAGACACAGAATTGCTCAATTCACAGAATGACAATGTGCACTGCACGCATGGCTGGTCTGGGATGCAGGCAGCTCCCCTGGCATTTAATCCTACAAAAGGAGAAATACATAAATGCTTCACAAATATAACCGCAGTTCAGCGTGCTTCTGTTTGGAGCCGCCAATATCTATTTAAAAAAACATGAGAGAAAGGATGGCAAATACTTCCAAGGGCTGCAGCATATTTACATTGGTAAAATTTCCTTGTGAGAATTCTCCTTTGCGAGGGCTGTGGAAGAAGCTTCCATTGCACAAGCCCACTGTTTTGGCTACAGACGCATGGTTCCAGTCTGGGTCTCTGTTTAAGTTTCCACGCAGCACGTGGGGGTGGGAGGGTGGTGGATTCGAGAGAAAGAAGCTCCAGGATCAGCCTGACCTCAGCAAACGCTGCGCAGACTTTCGGCTGCATTTGGGTTTCCCGCGGGCCGGTCCCATTTTTGAAGCCCTGCGCCCTTTCCTTGCCGCGGAGCTGTTTACTCTTCCGCCGCCCCAGTCGTAGCAGTAGCCACGCTAGCCGTGACGTTGCGGCACAAAGCCGGCTTGTTGTCTCGGCACAGAGGTCCCATTATCCCCCCCCCCCAGCCCCTGCCCCCCCCCAGATGCAGTGGCAGCCAGCGCTTTCTAAACCTTCAACCCCGGCAGGAACCGCAAAGCAAACAGCAACCCACGCCCCTCCCCGGGGCTCGGCAGCGCATTCCTGGGAGCTGAGTAACAACGCCTCACACTGCGAGCGCTCTCACCGCAGCTGCGCAGCTCCAACGCATGCGGCAGCAGATAGGGCCGGACACCCCCCCCCCCCCACCCCCCCCCCGCCGCACCGGACACTGGTCCCACAGGGGGATTGGTCAGTGTGGTACAGACTGTCACCGCTACTCTCTTTCTCCAGCTGCCAGAACCACAGCTGTGACCCGCAACATTTCAGAATCCACACTGCTGCCTGCGATCTGCACAGTCACACCACTTCAACTGTCAACCATCCAACCAGATATTTAGCCCGAAGTTTATTTTTCATATTTAAACCGAGGTTTATTCAACAGGTGATCTCTGCAATCCTCAAGACTAATCAGAACTGTATCAGCAACACAAAAATTGGTATTCTGAATATGTAACGTGAATTCAAAACTTCAAAAAAGTTCAAAATAAAAATCTGGCTCTTGTGTTTTCAAAACTTCCTTTCTTTCTTAAATGGACAATACACTTTCAGGATACCGGAAGCTTAGAATGGTACCCACAGTCACATACAACATATACATTACATTACAGATATACAGGCTGTTAAACACACCTCACTGACTTCCACAGCTATCAGTCCATTTCAGTACAGAGCAGCGGTTTCATGCCTTATGACTGCAATATCACTATCAGTTTAGGCAACAGTCAGTCCACAACAACAAGTCAGGAAGCAGCAGCCGGTGGGGAGGAACAGTCACATGGTGCGCAACAGTTTAGAACAACATTTACATGGTGAGCAGCAGTGGGGAGGAGCAGTCCAACTGTGAACAGTAGTCAGAGAAGAACAGCAATCACATGGTGAACATCAGTGGGAAGAGCAGTTACACTGTGAGCAGCAATGGTGAGGAGCAGTCAAATGGTGAGCAGTAGTGAGAGGAGAACAGCATTCATATGATGAACAGCTGTGGGGAAGGGCTGTCACATGGTGAGCAGCAGTGGGGAGGAGCAGTCGAATAGTTAGCACCAGTCGGAGGAGAACAGCATTAACATGGTGAGCGGCAGGGTACCGCTCGGCAGGCGTGCACACCCCCATCCCCACCCCCCCCACCCACTGCGTTTCTCCACAGAGTGACAGGATGTCCGGGTGGCTGCTACTAAGAGTCACTCAGGCTCGCTCTGTGTGAGCGAGGCGGGAAGCATGAGCTCACAGGTGGAGAGCTACACGGTAGGTGCACTGTGTGACTGTCACACACGCACTCTTCCGCTTTCACAACTCCTTTCCTCCACAGGAACACAAGTACATCTGCTGTTTTCACACAGTCATCCTACTTTTTTTGTTAATGTCTGCAAAAAGGGTACATGTTTGAAAACCTAAACTAAGTTATGAATTCTGTTAACCCTTTCTGTGATTCTGTTAACCCTTTCAAATATTAACAAGTGCCTGTCTACTCAATAAAAGTTGATTTCACCACACATAATTCACATATTTCACCTGTTTAACAAATAACAGCATGGTGCTGAAATATTACTATATATTTATGGCATTTACGGTGTGTAATAAGATGTTGAGAAATTACAGAGGTAACCTACCAAATGAAGGCCATACAATGTAGAAACTGACAAACTATCATAGAACCTCAAAGTGACATTTCATTAACATTTATTTAAACTTATCCCAAGCACCCCCCACAGACATCTGAAGTGCCATTAAGAAGCTGTACATTTTACAATGCAATCTTTTTTGATCTCACACTTGCATCTGAGAAGAGGTCTCACAAGTCTCTACAGTCAGACTCACATAGCAACCTGGTAACTTGGAAACAGAATGTCTAGGACCCCCCCCATTTTATGGTATGATCGTACAGCAGGGCAATTCAACTAGCTGCCTGAGGGCCAAATATGGCCTGTCATGGACTTCCTCTTGGCCCTTTGATCACTGAGGGAGAAAAAAACTGTATCTATATAACTTAACAAGCATGAAAAATTAGGCTACTGCAACTTAGACATCCAGCATAATATTATATGTTCATAACACAGGTGTCTTGACTTACTATAATCACCGATTTGTCTCCTGTTAATATGTACTGTCTTTCCTGTTAATTTAGTTCTTGATTTTTATTGATTATGGACCTGTGAGAGTTGTTTTATTACTTTTAAGCACTGAATTATTCTAAGCAAATAAAAAAATAATGACTATGCTTTATTCTGAAAGTAATAAAAGCTAAACATGATGTATCAGTGAGAATGGGAAACTGGCACACTCACAACTTTTTTGAAATAAAATCTGGATCCCATGAGAAAGTAGCTGGACTCCGGCAGCTGTATTACGGCAGTAAACAGGTGGAGGTCTTGAAATGGCGCTGAGAGAAGCAATAGCAGTGAGTTTCAGAACTTAAAGAAAATATTTTTGTCACTTATCAGCTGGAGCTCCTCCACTCCCCCACACACACACAAACACAGCTCCCACAACAGGCGATAAGGGCACACTGATCTTTAGTCGCCAAGCCAGAACACACATACAGTACCTACACACACACACACACACACATATATATATATATATATATATATAAACGCACACACGCACACATATACTTATACACACACACACATATATATATATATATATATATATATATATATATATATATATATATATATATATATATATATATATATATATATACAGTACACACACATTCATATATAAATACAGTACATCCGCACATATATAATAAATATACACACTCTCTCTGTCTCAAACACACACAAACACACGTAATACACACACATATGGTACACAGACACACACTTATAGAGTACATACACACACACTTCACCCAGGAGCCGACCCTTCTGTTACAGGTTATCAATCAAGCACTGCTGTGGGAAACCCCGGCCCCCCCCTTCCCAGAACCCCCTCCACCGCCACCCCTACCCCCCACCCCCCTCCCGCCCGAGCTCTCTCACCTAAACAATCCAATTGCCCACTGAGTCAGCACACTGCGACGTGCTAACACCCAGCCCCTGACACATGTGTGGACAAGACAGGATTTCTGGCCTTGGCTTCAGCCCAGCTCCTTCTCGAAAGGCATTCCCTTCCATAAACTAGGTGTGAAGAATCCAGCACTGCGGGGCTGGTGGTTACAGGCACCGAGGCAGCGGCAGTGTCTGGCATTCTGTGCTGCCAGCCACCAACACAAATACCCTGACATTTCAAATACACGCAATACGCCCAGCCCACCGCAATGCCTAAAATACCCAAAGTTAGATTGATAGGACTTAGACACAATGAGTGACAACTACAATATTACTCATCGTTCCAACACAGATGCAGGAAATTCAGCCCTGCCGCTGCTCTGACGCTCATTCGAAAGGTTCCCCTTAATTACATGACGTACTTCATAACTTTCAAGTGTTTATTTTGGGTGCAAGAGTTACAGTGTGGCTATAGGTCTGGGTGTTTCTTTTTTTTCAGTTCAGGAAAAAAAAAAAGTGGCTTCATCCAACATCTTACACGCCAGAGATAGCCACACATCGAAGTCTCAAGCGTATTCAGGAATGGCTTCTGTCGCCACAGCTAGCCACAGAGGCTGCTGTGGTTTTAAGGTAAAGACTCATAGTGCCAAAAATCACAAATGCCTAGCCTAGCCTTTTAACTCTCTGCACTGCATATGAACTCAGATAAGAGCATTGCAGCCAATTGCGAAGTACTGAGAAAAAGATTTTTAAGATTGATGATTAGTGCCACACCTCTGAGTTAGTCATTTTAGGCTTTAGATTATGTTAAGATTACATTTTTCCCTCCATTACGATGGCTGCAAAAAGATGCAATGGCAAAATCTGCCTCAGACAAGTCATTGAGAAGAACACAGCCTTGAGACTACAGTCTATGATAAGCTTGCTTCTGAAACAGATAGAGCAGTTCTAACACACTCAACGACACTGATAATGACACAAATTCTGCTCTGACGGTACAGGCCCATAACTAGAGGAAAACGCTCTACGAAGAGTAATACATAAATAATTCATATAAACATCGACCTAGCATGACATTACAAAATGATGTGTTTGCATATGAAAAACAACATCCCTCTTCATATTTCATTATGCCAGATGATAAATTCTCACCTCGTGTTGCTCTTGAGCACAATTCAAAAGCCACCATTCAATTTCAATGAGGACAGTTTGATGCACGGCGCCGTTAACACCTCGCTACCATGTGAGACTAAACCCGCACCAATCATAGCTAACCAGTCCAATCAAAAACCTTCATTTTTTTCTTGCTGACGTCAACACACTCCTTTTAGTTTTTACCAACATATGTGATGTCATAACGACACACTCATAACAAGAGTTGTGACAGCCTCTGTGCAATCAATTTAAACACACTGCTGAACCCAAAAACTGCTGAATGGACATCACAACCCAATCAATCAGTCTCTCACAACACCCCACAATGCAATGCAAAGTGTTGTATGACATGAGGCAGAATCTTCCTAGTGTGATTATATGAACACTGTTTTTTTTTTTTTTTCTTTTGAAATCTGTTTAAACCAGACAGACTTTTCCTTTGCCTGTCAATCAAAAAACTGATTCCACTGATGAAAACAACTGCAACCATCTGCCAAGTACTACCAGCTAAATAACTATGACAGCTCAACAACAACATGGCCTTTTGACTGAATGTTTTTATTACTGTTCATGAGAGGATGTTGCAATCGTGGTGATTAGTGTTTCAGCGCCATGTCGATTCAATCCACACGTTCTGGCAAGACCTGCTGACAGACAGACCAACATACTCCTAACAAATGTTTGGAGGAACTTGAGGGAAACAGCCCAGCTGTTAGATCCCGTTTCAAACAACATCCTTCGCTGGCGGCTCTCTAGCGCACACAGTGAGAGTGACGGAGGGTGCATTAAAAGTCTCGATTATTTCAGCTCCACATGTCCGGAGCCCCGTAAGATCATCTCCTGCGAGATTTTAATATCCGGTACAGACTACCGTACACCCAAAGTACCTGCAGTCTGCAAAAGGCAGGTCTGGCGGTACTCCAGCACAGACCCACCGCCAGCGCTGCCACGCCTCCACCCACAGCAAGCACTGAACAGCGTGCCTGCTGGGAAGCAGTCCAACTGCCCTGAGTTAAGAGCCACTTCTGAACTCATTTGTTAAATATGTCAGCTCTGCACTATGGCTGAGAGAGTGGATCAAGCCAGTCCGGGACAGGACTTCAATGAGCGCGTACCAGAATGCACCGAGAATCCATTTACAGACTCCTGCAAACAACCCACTGTAAGGCTCAAGCACAAAACGGGTTCAAGTTCTCAGAAGAACTGGTACTCCAAAAACTAACTTGTTACAAGAACTGCATGCCTAAATTCCTGAAAATACTGATATTTCGAGTGGACCGCTCAGAAGGCCAGCTCAGCTGCCAACTCAACTTCCACCCTTTCGACACTATCAAGCCACAAATAGAAATAAAATCGACCACAGCAACGTTAGATTTCAAAATGCAGAAATGGCACAGGAAGGGGAATTGTTTATCGTACACAAATAACTCCAAACCCGCGGTGTGTGCTTGATTTCCTGTTGCATATTTGGGATTGAAGCAAGCTCTCTTGAGAACTACAGATATTCACGTTAAAATCCACAACCTGGGTATTTGAAGGCAGTCTTAAATATGCGATTTTGCTGTTTTAGAACCAGGAAGAGTATAATCCCCAGAGTGAAACCGAGAAACACCATACTCAAGTCAAAGGTTAGCTGCGAGTTCTCAGCAGAGTAACGTTTTTACTGATGGAGGAGATTAGCACTTTGGGTATATTCACTGATGAATCTTGAGCCGTTGAATCTAAACCTCAAAGTCAGAGTCTGGGTTAAAGACCAAAAGTCAAGAAAAAGGGAAATCAACATAACCAATTCATCGTTCAGTTAGACGCTTTAAATTGGTCTGAGTATCAGCACCTCACTCTGACTGAAAGCGGTTTTTTCACCTCCGAGGCAGTTACAGCACCACATGCCCAGCTATACAAAAAAAGAGAACAAAATAAGGCAACATTTCGGATATACAAGTGTATAACTTCCAGCACGGTTATATGAAAACATTTAGCCATTCTGTAAACAAGACAGCGCAGCTATCTAGTGAATGTGACTGTATGACATAACTTAGGTAAGCTAGCTAGCAGCTAACTGTCTGGCGGTAATTAGCGGTAAAAAGCCTGGGATTTGTGGCACCAAGTCATCTGAAAAGTTGTTTAGTTGAACACTTTCAGCATACTGGTGCATGGTACTGCTGCTAAAATGTAAGTGCATGGTTTCGCCAGCTAGGTAGACAGCCAATTTCCCATATGAAATCCTTCGTGCATTTGACCGTGATCGAGAATATAGCGTTATTAGGTCACTAATTCATGACTGATCGTATTCATATGTGGGGACTGTATTTTATTTATAACAGTTAAATTACTCAGGTTACACACTTAGCTTATCACTTATCTAACGTGACTGCTGAGAACAATATGCCGACTACACTCATGCATTATTCTAGCCACGCAGCTAGCTGGCTAGCTAAGTTAGCCAGCAAGCTTGTGTCCCAGATAAGGCACATATTATATAACTTCCCGACACCATTGCTATTTTGCATTTGATTTGCGTTTGCATGGCACACTGTTAGCTTAGAGCAAATGCAGACTGCTTGCTAGCAAAGCAGGTAGCTAGTCTAGCTATCTAGACCGCCTCACTTGCTCAGCTAGCTAAACTGCTAGCAACCTGACTGGCAATCCCAATTTACCCAGTTAGCCACCAAATAACTGCCACACTACTTGTGGTAGCGCACTATGACAGTCTCGCTAACTAGCTAGCGACTACATCAAAAATAACTGAATACAGCTACAGCAACTGTAACACAGAATATTAGCTTGTCAAGTAACAGAATATGCACTAAGTTTGATACTAATAATCACAAATGCTAGCTGCAGCCAGATAGACGGTAACATAGCAATTAAACCAAAACATAATTCAAACAGACCGCCTGGTTAGGATAACGAGACAAGCCATATGGCTAACTAGTTACACCAGATAATCTGTCTTGGTTAAACCCATGGTATATCCAAACATGGATCTGACAGGGAGATACAGTTAGCCTGCTATCCAGCTACTACCTAAAGCGATAACACGGCCCTTTAAACCCGCACCGGGATAATCAAAGATTATAATAATAATTTTATATAATAGCTAGCAACCTGTCGGCAACAAACTACTGGTGGATATGAGACTAAAGTGCACAGGCAGTTCATAGCTGACAGCACCAGACAACTTTAACTGCAAAATACAGCTAGCGAGCTAGTGGGAAAAATAAAAACCAACAAGAGAGAGAGAGCTAGCAAGCTAAACAGTGTCAGTAACTTAAAGGCAATTGGGTAATATGAACTGAACGTTCCCACCACTATTTAGAGGCAGAGAAGCGCCGTGAAATTATCAGTTAACCAATGTTTTATCTAACGTTAGCCAACGTTTCCTGCGAATAGCACTGGTGAAACCAATGTTTGCTGTACTACCAAAAGGCAAGATAGCTACCCACAATTTTAGTCCGTGCGAATCTCTCACGGTTAAAACTCTGCCTGTCAAAAGAATCAACGGGGGAAACCATACTGCAATACAACTATCATTATTTCCCATTCGGCATGCATGCATGCACGCACTGAGCCGTGGGTGCGATGTCGGATACCTGGGTATGGTAATGCATTTGGTGTTGATATTCTGGGTTGTGATGGCTTTTTCCAGCTCGTCCAGCTGACCGGTCTTTTTCAGCTTCTTCACCAGGCTTTTTACTGCCTTTTCGCACCATTTCTCTTCCTGCCCGTTCTGTTCTCCTTTTTTCCAGCCCAGAAGCCTTTTCACGATCGGTGGAGTAAAAGGCAAAATTGACATCTTGAGCTCAGTATAAAGTTCTGCCAATGTAAGTGCCCTTTCTGGTAATGAAATAAAGACGCAGTCCTCTTTAGGTGAAATTAATGAACAAAATTATTTTAAAGCAATCAGCAACACTCATATACGGAAAACTTTGCTTCCCGTCCGATTCACAGTTTTGCTAGCTTGAAAGCTAGCGAAGGGTTTGCTCTCTGTCTCTACTACTCTGCTGCACTAGTGAAACTAGTAACAATCCGCAGCGAAACGTAGTCCTCTTTGCCAGTTACTCTCCCTCTTAAACCCATCAGAGAACTGTTCTTATCATCTGCTGCTTTATATAACCTTTTCAAGCTAAACAGAACAGCTATGATGACTGTTTTCGTCTGGAGCGCCTAGCTAGCTACTAGCTAAAAAGTTTGGCTTTGGGGGAACTCTTGAGGCGACGAGTCATCCGCTTCCCTTCACTCTGTGGTAATGCGGTGAAGCGCCCACTGAAGTCTATTTAGAAGTCTGCCTCCAATGCAAATTTGGTAACTACCCCCAAGTCCCCTGCCTCTTCTCTGCAGACTTGGGTATGTGAGAGAAGCCAAGTATTGTACTGACGACCAAATGTGCAGCGTCTGCATTGCACGGGTCTCCCATTGTCTGCCCGGCGGGTCTGTCAATAGACTGGGTTACGGTTGTTAAACTGCTCGTCGGGTCCTCGAGAGGCAAATGAGTTCAACTTGGTGCAGTTGTCAACACAAGCACTTCTTGTTTTTCTTCACGAACGTAACTAGACAAAACATACTGCTCCACTGTAAGTTTATATTAGCTGGATACTTAATTTCTATTATGACAGGAAACTTTTTTTTTTGAACCGCTCTTTGGTGACACGTTGAATATTGCCCAGCCATTGTCTTTAAAATAGCACATTGTGTTGGCTAATTTAAAAATGCAATGTACAACTATATGACAAGAAGCTGTTTACTTACACATACACTGTTTGTTTATTTATTTATTTATATACATATAAGTGTAAGTAAACAGCTTTTTGCCAAAGTAATCCTGCTCAGGTATCAGATTTTGTCTTCCATCTGGACATTTAACTTTGCGCAGTCGCACTGACTAAAGACAGTGTGGCTCCACACGAAGGATCCCGCCTTTATACCCAGGTATGCTGTGTTCGTATCCCTCCCGTTCATTAATCCTAAACTCGGTGCCTTGATTTATAAAATCACACCAACTACAGTTATTATGACAATTATCAACGCTGCATAACAGGATGCGTACAGTTCTTGACCTCTGATTACACTTACTGCTTTGCCCTATGAACAAAGAAGAACACCTGTAAGGAAGAGGAAGGGTGGGTTGCTGTTATGAAAACAGACTAGGTTCATGCACTATTACCGGAGGTGTGTACAGTAACACATTTCTCTCAGACATTTCTTTATGTGGTGTAATCCATATGCATATGGATTATATCCCCAACTATATGGCACTATTGCTATTTGCTGTCCTCTCTCATATGATGTCTTCTTGAGAGCAGTCCAGGAATTGAGGTTTTTGACATGTAATACAGGTCAGCAAATAGTCACCCTCAAATGTGAATGACTTTAGCTGTAAGCAATAACTTAGTGATATGTAAGAAGCCCTCTTTAATGTGAAGAAAAAAAATACCAAGAAAACAAATGTAACTTAAGTGTCAGATGGCACATTATTCTAACCTGGACTTTATTTATTTGGCTCTTATGACCAAACAAGTGAATTGATAATTGAATGTTATGTATGTGTAACTCTTCTTTTTTGACTAGTTAGCACTGAAGGAGTAAAAGAAAAGAACATTTTTAGAGGGGTTTTGTGTGGTAGGGCTTGTGTCTGAGGAAGGGCCTGCTGCCTTCTGGATTGAGTTTTCCAGCCTCTAATCTGAGTGATGCTATCCAGACTTCAGCTGCGAGGGCCACTTTATTTAGAGGGGGGTGGGGGTGGTAAAGGCAGGCATGCAGGCTGGCCTGTCCCGGCTTGTCCAGTCTGTGCACACACAGGCTCCTTGCTCGGGGAATATCCCAAATCAGCGGGCGTCATTCTGTCCGCTCTCTCCCTCCCAGCCCCCTGCCTGACAAGTGGCAGAGGGAGTGAGGCCAGGGAGGGGGGACAGAGAGGGGGTAGTCTGTACCAAACCTCACAGATGTTATTCTCACTACGCAGAGAGAGCACGTGCACAGGTCTTACTCCAAGAGCGAATGTAGGATTCAGGGCCAGTGCTACTGTTTTTCTGTTTTAATAAAGACACCTTTCACTGCTCCACAAACAGCTCTGCTAAACCTTTGATTTTTTTTTTTTACTTTTAGATTTCTGCTGTGTTTTTTGTATGTGAGAGTCTGTATGTTTGTAGTTGTGTGTATTTTAAGTTGTACAAACATACTCTTTCGGAAAAGAGCTGAGGTATATAAAAAAAAGAAGTCTTCTAAACCTGTTAGAGAAAAAATCGTTGAAAAGCTGTGTTAAAATGTCACACTTCCCTCTCCTCAAAATATGTAATGTCTCAATTTCATTCTGATCAAAAAAAAAAAAAAAAAACATGCACAAATATGGACTGGACTTTCTTGGTGTAGTGCAAACAGCACTGGAGGCCACGCATTAAGGAAGTGCTTCTGTGTGACATTTCAGCTCTGAACATCTCTTTCCCTGTCATATGCAAAGATTTCTTTTATTACTCTGAATTATCAGTTACTGACAATATTGTTCTGTAATTGATGTGTTGAGTGCAGTTTAATTTGCTTCTCTGTTCTGGCACTGATAATGATCTCTCTTGTTCTATGTATGCAAACAAATACAAAGCTGCAGATCCATTTTGATAAATTATGCAACTCCAAATGGCGTTCAATGCCCTGAAGATTCATTGTAGAATTATTTAATTCAGCCAGTGACTAAAATCACAAAGAAACACTGACACTGAAACTAACTAAAAATGCAAAGCGCCACATTATATCAATCATCAGATGATCTCCACCATATGGGAGGACAATCGAATTTTTAGCCACAATTGTACATATGGCTAGATGACCTTTTCATGCCATTCTAACCTAACACAGAAGTCCCTAAAATACTTCTTTAAAAAGACCTCTTTGAAGGTATCATTAAAGTCAATAATGATTGACATTTCTCCTTAAATTTGCCCACGTAGAAATAGTAAAGGTGATCTGATCCCCACTCTGCAGTATGCTTGCATGGTATTACTGATAGGTGCGTGCCCCCCCCCCCCCCCCCCCAACCCCCCAGCACAAGCCTAGCTATAAATACATCTATTCAGAGGCCCAGCATGGCAGCCCCTTTTCCTTTTATCTATTTTAGACAGCCATCAATGTATATTTTTACATCAGTACTTGGCAGACCTTCATGCTTCCTCATTTGAACAAGAGCCACGGTCAGTAGCTGCTCAAAATCCATTTAAAAGGGCCTGAACAAACATTGAACCCACCCTGAACAAGTGTGGAGCATGACTTTAACATGTCCTGGCACTCCTGCAACCATGAATACACCACAGAAAATTATTTTCAGTCTGAATTAAATTTACGTTTTATGTTATGGCCAACCCCTCCTTGACTCGAACAGCTTGAAGCTGTTCGAGAAACTAAATCATTGAAAGCTTGAAACTAAATCATTGACTATGCCTGTAATGTGATATTAATATGTAATAATGTAAAAAGTAATATGGAATATGTTTATCCACATTTTACTTTTCAGTTTATGAGCTGTATTGTTTGTATCACAATGTAAAGGCGCCTGAGCATCAAAGTCATCATGTTACTACCAAGATTCAATAGCAACCTACATTTCGCAAATCAAGAGTATCAGACGGTTACTGTTTCAAGTGCAAATAGCCTGCTGTATCCATTCTTCTATTCATTCTACCTTTCAACATTCTTAGGAAATGTGATCAATTGTAACAGCACAAAAAAGAGTGATGCTCTGGAAGTGATACATCTGTGTTCCTTTTTTATCATTATTATTATTTTTTCCATCTTAAATTGAGAACATGCCACAACATGTCCAGGTCTGCTGAAACAATCAAGCCCGCAGCCGAAGGACTAGGAAATAACAACAACAAACACGATACGCGCTCCCTTGGGGCCGCGTGGGCAGGAAGAGGAGACAACGCGTGCTGCCATGTGCCGCCTGCAGAAGTCTGCACAGGCCCAGCACCTGTTTACACCCCTAGGGATTGGGCGGACGGGACAGCTGGTGTGAGTGTGGGTGTGTTTTTTGGTGGGGGGTGGTGGGGGGCAGATGGGCCGCAGCAGACGAGGATGGAAGAAGGGCAGGTTTGGGGGGCCTGGGTGAAGAATCGCTCTGGACAAAAGGCACGTCGGCAGGCTGAATGGGTAATGACCATGCACAATCCGATGGATGATAATGGCATTGTAGTGGGCTGCACTCAGGGGACTTGGAGAGGAGGCTGGAGAGTGTGTGTGTGTGTGTGTGTGTGTGTTTGCGTGGTGGGGTAAGACGGAGTTGGGGGGTGGGCGGTGGGTCTTCAGCTGGAGAGCAGCAACAATAGTTTGAGGAAGGGGGGTGTTATAATAGGAAGCATGAGGCTTTGTGTGTCTGAGATCAAACTAAAAAAAACACAGCTCTGCTGCAAACTTGATAAGAAGCTTGTATTTGAAAACTAACATCAAAGCTCTGGTCTCTGGTTTGCTGTTTTTTTAATGAAATATAATCCTGAAATATCGGAGTTGAAGTCTAGAAACTACTACTGAAGTGGAGGTATCTACACTTGTAATTCAGGACACTTTTACTAAGGGGTAGATTTCATTGCAATTGAGATTTGAGTAATGTCAGTGTTTAGGCTACACGATATTTACAAGGCTCCAAGCTGACTGAGTTTGAACATATAGAAACATACAATTTACTTTATTACAGAATACTCACATCAATCATATCCAATAGCAGCAAAAATGTACTAAACTGATTAAAATAACAACAAGGACATACACATCTGTAACACTGACAGATTTAGAGGGTTCTCGCATTTAAGCTATTTTCAGTGGAAAGTAAAAAACTCCGAAACCATTTCCTTTGGTATCGGTTCACTTTCTGAATCTCTTGTTTTTCTTGAATCGCAAAATTCCTTCTTACTGCTCTTACAGAAGAGAAGAATCTAAGTTGCCAAGGATAGAGACCTAACTTCTAAGAGCTTGTTAAAGTGAATCAGGAGCACCAAAATTATCCGAAGGCCACAGCTGTGTCACCAAGGCCATGTTGCTGCTGACGACGGATACACAGCGAGGCATCCTGAAGCAGGGATGTCATCCAGTGCTAGTGAGTTTGTTTACAGAACAAGAAACGCCCCACTTGAGCCTCTCTGTAATTGCCAGCCCAGCAAACCACAGGCTGTGTGCGCCTACCTGAGACAAGTGAGAGACACCCACCACTGTTATTAAGCTCAGTTTACTTAGCAGCACTCAACAGCTGGCAAGGAGGGGTGGTGGAAGGGGTGCGAAGTCATGCTTCCGCAAAAACCACCTCGGCTGAGTCTGGCAAAACGCTGCAAAGCTGCTCTCTCCCTCCCTAAACCCATCAATCTCTCAATGGCCTCAACAGAGACAGCTCCAAATCTGCGGGAGAGCACACTACGTCCCAACCCCCCCTCTCTATGTGCCCTTCAGCCCCCCCCCCCCCCCCCCCCCCAAAAACGCCCCGTCTACAAACCTTCACCCAAGCTGCCTCCTTGTCCTGTCCTGCTGGCCAGGACACCCTGCACACTCCCCTAGGCCCTGAGATATTCCAGCCCCCATCCTCTCTGGACCCCCTTTGGTGTAGCAGAGCTGCAGATGGGTAATAAGGAGCAGGTGAATCTCACTTTCTCCCACCACAGTTTCAGTTCCACATCCCTGGTTAACACTGATGGCGGACTTGATAATCCCTTGGCTTCTTTTTTAAGCAGTTTGGTTTGAGTGCCTTTTTGAAAAAACTATGACGTATGTTTTACATTCAAGCTTTTTATTATTATTATTTACTAATCTACCAAAAGTGCTTACTTCCCTGAAAGCAGTTCAACAGACACACTGAATGTGTTGTGCTTTGATGGAGAAGGGGGTTGGGGGTTTGTGTTTCTACAAAAGCCTTGTACAAATAGAGGTTTATATTGAAATCATTCTAATCAAAACTACAGAAAAGCACAACCTGATATAAATAGCCAAAAGGGATGGCTGCTTCATTATTCAGCCCATAACTGTCTTAGAAGAAGTTGTGTGCCTTTTCTCCTAATAAGCAAGGTCGAGGCTAGTTTTTCCTTCAGTTGCTACACCTCGAGAACAAGACAAATACATCACCTTATCCCCATTTGTAGTCAGGGTTAGTTGCCAATTGCAACCGTGTGAACTGTCGAGAGAAAAAGTGTTTCTTTAATCAACTGAGCGTAATTGGTGGGAATTCCCAGTGTTTTCAAATATCTTTGTACCAATGCTATGCGGAACAAGGATATTTTTGTAAGTCTCCTGCGTACACGCTCCACAAGTCTCCCCTTTCGCGCGCTGAATAATCGATGCGTCACACCTTCATACCATGGGCATGTTGTGCTTCGCGAGCTCAGCGCGATGAATCACAGGAGAGAGTGTATACAGAGCCGAACAAAGTCCGCTGATACGACTGTTTGATTGTAGTACAGGTGACGCAAGTACATTGAAGTATACCTTAGTCAGACTTAAGTACAGACTGGAGAATGAAAGGGAATGTTATTAAGATACTGACTCACTCCATCCTCTACATTCTCGCAAATCCATATATGGCGAGTAGGTTCAGGAGGGTGTTAGCCCCGTGCATCAGTTACCATGGCCCTTTCCACGGTTCTGAGGCACTCGTCTGCCTCACCACCTTCTGTTTAACTGACCGTGCATTTATTATTATATTTACATTATTACGTGGCTACAACGGAATCCTGTTGTCGGTCCTCTTGGCCGTAGTGTCGTGTCGTGTGTTTGAGGATCAGTATTCGAGAATCATCAAGGTTTGTTTATACCTACGATTAAGAACATTTTTAAAGTATCATCCAACGAAAGACGTGTAAAGCATAATAACAACAACAATAATACTACAGAAATGTTGTCATTCACTGACATATGTGTAATTTCCAAACGCCTGATATTTCGCAAAAGAGAGAAGAGGATTTCGCACAACAAAAGCACAGCTCTTGGTGAAAGTGGAGTAACTAATATCTAACGAGGAAATGCAACATCCAGAGCAAAAGCAGAAGACCGTCAGCTTGTAATGTAAATTATTTTCCACCTTTTCAGTGGAGACTTTTCAGTCTTTTTTACTTAAAAAATGTATTTATTTATTTTGACATTATGGAAAACTGTGATGTCACCGTATTAACATTTTAAAAAGGAAGCATTATTATTTAATTGCTGCACTATATAAAAGACTATAAGCCAACACTGGTCAATTGGAACCTTTGTTGCTTGACTAAAACCTAAAAAGGTCTTAAAATCTGATAACTTTAACCAGTTTTAAACTCCGCCCCGCATTTCTAACCCACTACTAGTCTGATGGCCATAAGGTTTTGGCCTTAAGGTTAGTTTGCACCGCTTTGGGCCTTCAGTTGCAGTCTCGTTCTATTTTCCCGATGAACCATAACCGCATATCTATGATTGCTCAATTATCTCAATGCAAATATCGTCAAACATGCAAATACGGATGGTATCAAAAAGCAGCAAGAGCGAGCTAGAAGTTGGAGTTGGTTTGAAAATGGAAATGAGGAATTCTATGGTTAAATCGGTTTTCAACTTCAGAAACAAACAGACAGACAAACAAACAAACAAAAACGTTGGACTTCACAGCTGTGATTATTCAGTGAAGCGTTACACCACAGTGTCATATTCTGATTTAT
The DNA here is from genome assembly GCF_013368585.1 of Megalops cyprinoides. Taxonomy (NCBI): domain Eukaryota; kingdom Metazoa; phylum Chordata; class Actinopteri; order Elopiformes; family Megalopidae; genus Megalops; species Megalops cyprinoides. The sequence continues at coordinate 7,449,796 of NC_050590.1, forward strand.
GTGGAAAGCAGGGGAGTGAGTCACACCTTGATTGCGAGTTCATACTTGCCACATAACAACAGTTAATAAATTATAGTGTATTAGTCACTACAGAAAAAAATAAGGACATCAATATAATAACGGAACAAATATGGTAAAATTCCTGACTAGAAGGGATGCATGTGGAAATAGGATGAGTAAGAATAATTTACAAATACAAATGCATTGCAATAACGTCTGCAAAGTCAAGTATAAAAGCATATATGGACCATCAAGCCTTCTGTCCTCCTATTATTCAGAAAGACAAGGTTCTTATAATATTGGCTTGCCTAGCTCTTTCTAAATCTGTCTAAATCATCACAATTGAGAAAAGAGCCTTGGTCCGGGAGTTTTCCTGCCAGATTGTCCCAAGATGCAACTCAGTGAGAGTGGACCAAGGCCATGACCCAGGGTCATCTATTTGCATACAGTGACCGGTGTTAACCTTATGATTAAGCGATCCTGAATTACTGAGGACACAACAGACTCTTTGAATTACGGATGGCAAAAGCAACCGAAGTGAATGGTCACAGGCAGAAAAACAGATTGCAAAGTTATTGGGCACCTTCTAGTGGCCATAAGTACACACTGCAAGACTCACAGAGCACTCGCATTATACATTACATTCAACGGACACATTGCATTCGGTTTTTCTCAGGTCCCTTTATGAATAGCATTTGTGAAATATTTCAGGTAATCAAAATTATGATACCACTCCTGTCTTAATACACAGACAAAATTCAGTAAGATACAGGGTGACATCAAGGACAGCTATCGAATTAAGAAAAAAGCAATGACACAATGAAGGCTATAGAGAGTAACAGTTCTTGCCTGCCAGAAAAAAAAAGTTTATGGTTCTCAGTCCAAAGCAATCCAAAGTAGAGAGGTGCAGCATTTACGTGGAGACTTTTATTTCCATATTGTGTACGTATTGAATTGTAATATTGCTTCAACATGTTATCATGCACAGCTAGAGTTAAAATAGAATGTTTTATAAATAAAAAAGAAAGAAATTTGAAACACCACATTTAAAGTAGTTTGAAATATCAGGATTAACACTGCATTCAACCACTTCATCAAATGCCCACAAGGTGAACCTGGACATTTCTGAGATTTATTACATAGATTTATTGATGACTCAACCATTCAAACTGTATGATGCCAATAGAATAATAATGATAATAAAAACTGTGTTCTCAACTCTCCTAATGCATTATCTGTAATCTAACACTGTTCCAATGAATATTTGCAAAGCATTATGGGGGAGTCACTTTCTAAGAGACAAAGACACAGTCCTAACAATCTGGGTTTTTTTTTCTGCAATGCTGTTGCACTGAGATTTTGTACTCATTATATTTTGTATACTATTGAGTTCAATTTCCCAGTACAATATAACTGGAGATAATGTTATTCAGGTGTTATGTTTCATCCACAGAAGCAGAGTCATGCAACCTCAGTAGACAGTTGTTGATTGAATGGTTAAAACGTACTTTTTAAAAATCACTGCTTGTACTCTATTTGTGAGATTTGGCACAACATTCATGACATTTCTGAACCTTTAAAATTTCTTTTAAATGCCCATCTCAACATGCAAATTTGTTTAAATCAAAAACGAACCAGTCAGCCACTTCTCATATCCCTTAGATCAAAGACTTCAAACTCTTTCTATAAACACAATTCGAATGTTCATTGTGTACAATGGGCCATAACTGCGTTTATGTGATTTAAAAGCTTTGTTGAAGCTCCCATAACATTACATGTGCATTGCCATGGCTCATTGCACCTCTCTCAGGGCAAAATAATTTTACATGCATATTCCATCCCCTACCTCTGCCATTTTCCCCATTATATACAAATAGTGTCTCTTGTTTCCAAATGAGTTTCCTATGTTAATTTTGTTTGGAAATAAGACTGTTTCGAAGATATATTGACATATCCACGCTTTTTATGTTTGTTTGTGATAGACATAATACACGTTGCTAATGCCACATGGGAATATTATTAATTCTGTACGAGTTTTGATATTGGATCCCACTTGCTAGTTTTTGACACTGCTGTTCTTTTGCTCTTTGGGGCCGAAGGGAGGGGACAGCGCCCCTCCTCAGCTTCCACGCTGCTGTCATGTAGGGGCCCTGAGGACAAGCCAGTGGAGCAGGAAGGCGCCTCGCTGCTGGGAGAGCATGGGACAGCCACCCGACTTCCTCGGCCCGTGGCGGCTGTGTGGGATGCCCAAACACTTTTAATTACCCGTCGAGGCAAAGTTCTTCCAAATGGGAGAGAGACAGAGACAAAGAGGGGGCAAACAGAGGGCTGGTGCCACTGTTTTAGTGGAGTCTCCATTCCTCACAGCCTCCTGTTTCTGCAGAGGGTCCACTTATGACCTGCTGCTTCAGCTCAGCTTCAGTTAAGGCCTTCACTACGTTACATTACGTTACGTTACGTAATGAATGTAATGTAATGTAATTAATTACCATTAATTAGGGCTTACAGTTTAAACACAACCCCCATTTATTAAAGCCTACTGATTAAGCACAGCATCCATTGATCCATTAAAGGTCCACTGTTTCAGCGTAGTTTCCATAGTGTACATAGTGTTTAAGCAGAAGCTCCGTTAATTAAAGGCAACTTCTTCAGCACAGCCTTCACTCAGGCCCCTATTGCTTCAGGAAGGCCTCAGTTCTGAAAGATTGTGCCGTGCCTGTGCCAAGCTCTGGGGAACTGGTCAAATCCAAACACCCTCTCAGGTATTCGGCCATTCTGACCTGCACCGCCACCCCTTCCATCCCTCAAACCAGGCCCCTATCCAAAGCCGTAATGCCTTTTTTCCTTTTCATTACAGGAGGAGCTGTTATGAAGATGGGATTCATGTAAATGAGTGTCTTAGGTATTCATTTGTTTTACGGTGGGTGAGCGGGCGTGCATTCCGCCCGGAGCAGTGGCGGAGGAGCCGTCGTGAGGAGAAGGAGGAGGAGGAGGAGTGTTGGGATAAAGAGCGCCTTGCTCTCCTTCACCGCTCACCATCACTCTCTCGCACAGACACCTCATGTAAATATATGGCTTGCAGCCCGCTCCCATCCAACACCGCCAATCCACCCCCCCCACACCCCCGCCCCCCCCACATCCAAACTAATCATCATGAAATTAGTTTCAGCGCGACCGAGAATCTGCCTGCTTCGATGCACTATATCCATATGCATGAAATTGCCTGAGTTAATGCAGGGTATGAAACTCTGCCGTCGCGATGAATGGTTCAGATTGCATGCAGTAATGTTATTTTCCATTAAATTGGAGAATATTTCCCCATTGCGTAGTCAGAGCCCTGCAGCAGTATGCTGTAAATTGCCATGTATGGATAATTAAGCAGTACTCCTGAACATTAAAACATGCTTATTTTGGGAGGGGGGGGGGCTGCTGGCTGGGGCTGAATCCTCTCAAGTGGTAGCTGTGGTGTGGTGGTGGGTGTATTTGGGAACAGTGTCTAAAAGGACTTGTTTGCACAAGATCTTCACCATGGTCCTGTACCAGATCTTAATGACTATCCCTCTGTTAAACATCAGTTTAATTAATATTAAGGATGTATTTAAATGTTTTTTTGTCATTAATGCTTAGAAAAAAGCAGCAGAGCAGGGACTTCCAAATTTTGATTGATTGTGTTGCATATGGGAGGTAGTTCTGTCGTTCCGTAGTCCCCTGCGTCACAGATCAACCATCAGCAAGTTTTGGCCTGCTAAACTTGCTTTGCTGATTGAGGATTAGCATTATAGGATAGCTATAGTATATCAAATGTCTCAATATCAAGGAGCCTGACCAAATGCATGATTCTGTTAAAGGTCAGAGCTTACCAGGATCTGACCCCCCTACAGTGTACAAGCATCAGCTTAGTGAACAAATTCTGATATCACAAATAACAGGTTGAGGAATACTGTAGTGTATGAATGTACGGTTGTATGAATACAAGGCAAAGGGTCAGTTTAAAATAACATAGATATCCTATTCCATTTACGTTTATAAATCACCAGTAATGGCATCAAAAGCTTCAGGACATGTGGAAGATCAGTTTACATCTGCATCAGATAAAAGTATGGTGTTTAGTTCTATTGACTAATCGATCAATTGAGATATCTACAAACCCAGTTTCCTTTCAAAAAAGAAGAAAAAATAGTCAAATTATAAAATAAAAAAGTCAGTGAAAGTTCCAGGACTCTTAGTTTTAACATGATGGTTTATTTTGTTGCTCGTACGTGTCTGTGTGTGATCAGACCGCCCTGAAATCATTATATATTGAAGTTTAAGTTTTTAATTTTACTTTGTCAAGTTTTTGAATAGCCTCCCCCTCTGTAGCCCTCTTTTTGTCAGTTATTGGTAAAGATGAGGCCCATTTTCACAGCACTAACTCAATACTGCATCAATAATGCTACAATACTGAGAAACTAATGCGCAAATGCAATGAAAAACGCAAGGTAATAATCAACCAGACAACTATAAAGCATAATTAGTTCACGAAGGAAATGTATTTGCCACATATATTGTCCCATTAATTTTACGCAATTCTGGAGCTGATGCTCTTAGCGATACAATAAAATTTTAAATACTTCTTTTCCCTATAAAGGCCGGATGTCATTTTACGGCTTAATAAACATAATGGATTTACATTATTTTTGCTTCTGAAGAGGGATATATATCATGTTGATTTGTCATTAGATTCCGAAAGCACCTTTAATTGTATTTCACTCTTGGTATTTAAAGTGATATAAACAAATACAGTGGCAGGTAAACCTGAGTTTCTGCTTTTTTGCTTCTAAACACTACATTTACATAATTGTTTCGTGGCTGCTTTTTTAATTTAGCAAATTAATCACCGAGAACGCTATTATATTGGCAAAAAATAAAATGGAAAAAACCTACGGTGGCATTAACAATGCTTTCAGCATAAGCACTCAGTCACACAGTAGCGATACTGTTTTGCATAAAAAGCAGCCCCATATAAAGCATTTTGTCTTCTTTTTTTACCCAATAAATGGCACGCAAATTTTTATGGGGTAGATGAGAATAAATGCTGAATATTAAGGTAAAAATATTCTTAAAGGTCACAAATGACTCTGTTGTTCAATAAGGCCTGAGGAAAACACATTAGGGGAATTATCTTATAAAGCTGTTATGAAACAGTAGCAGTTATGTTCATATTTCTGAAGTAAATTACCATGTTGGTAACTAAATTACCGGTAATGTAATGAATGGAGAAAAGTTTGCATGCTGCATTTGCATTCAGACACATAGTTCTCCAAATGCTCTGTATGAACACCTCAAAAATTAAATAATGTCTTTTAAATTGGTCCTTTTGACACTGCTGTAATTAAAATTTTGGAGTTGTTATTTCCTGCTGGTGTTTCCAGTGTTTCACACCTGCCATATCAGAGCCCACTGCATCACCACAGTGGCACAAAGAGAACGGACACAGCACAGTACACTGTGCATATACCCACAGCGCACTGGCAGTGTCGCACAGTGCTAGGGTCCCTCGCTGCGCAGAATGTGCGCACGGCAGTTATGCTAAGCTCTCTGTTCGTTGTACAGATGAGGCAGCTTCCAAAGTCAGTTTCCGGCCTCTTTGAAACCCCCCCCCCCCCTCGCTCAAGATCAGTAATCTGTGTCATCAAAAGGTGATGCTAAGGGCAATGAAATGTTAACAAACACATTCTACCACAATAAACATGCTAATGCATGCCAGGGGTGGGGGGTGTTTTGGGGGGGGGGGGAAATCTGCTCCTCTGGGGTGGCTCTGTTTGACTAAGTCACGCCGCCTCATTTGTCTCCCCCCCCACACCCCCCACACCCCCCACACCCCCCTCCCCTCCCGCCCCTGGGCCCCCTCTATGGGGGGCAAATGGCATAACTTCCCCCTGCTTGATGACACCCTCAGGGCTTGACCAATGAGCAGTTCTGAGAGCGATCTGGCAAGGTCACAGGCGGTCATAGGATACTCCCATTATGTGTAATGGTGTGTTCACCGCTTTGAGCTTTCGCATGTAGGACGGACATCTGGTCTCTGCTGGTACTGTGCGTGCACCTGTAACCACTGACTCTTTGTGTGTTTCATTGGAAAAGCACCATTGAAAGAGATTTTGTGTGTGTGTGTGTGTGTGTATGTGTGTGTGTGTGTGTGTGTGTGTGTGTGTGTGTGTGTGTGTGTCTGTGTGTCTGTCTGTCTGTGCATGTGTTTGTGTCTATGCAGGAGCGAATTTGTGTGGTCATTCATTCACATCTATGCCCACTCAAATTTGTGTCTGGGAGTGAATTCTTTATTATGTTATTCAATCTTGGCCCATCGGTGTGCATGTTCACAGAGGTTTAAAAAAAAAGTAGAGAGAACAAAACCTACACCCTTTCATTTGTGTTTTTCCCACCCTAATTTAGACAGTATGCTAGATTTTCTCCATCACAGTAGTGGTTGACGGAGAGCGGGTGTGGCTTTCTCACAGTGGGCAAACTCATGCAGCCCCAATGTTTGTGTGGGGCTGTTGTAGCTCAACACTGTTTTGCTCTGTTCTCAGCCCAACTTGATAATAAAAATAGAGGAGGACAACTAACAACCCGCTCAGTTTGGAAACTGACAGCTGCGCAAAGCCTGAGAAGTAATCAGGAAGTCTCAGAAGGTACCGAGGGGTCAGAGAAGGTAGTCCTTAAATGGAACGGTAACTTCATGGCTACAATATGATTTTTAACCAGGCAGACTGAAATAAACACACTGATCAAAGACAGGTTATCACACATTAAGAACAATGAGACGCTGTAGGCGGTAACAAAAGGACACAGCAGGATATTCATGCCTCCAGTAAAGGTCCTTTGTCTTTTGTGTGTTTGTACATGCGTGGGCACATAGTCTGGTATTTCCTTTACTTACACATGTGGTCTTTGAATTTATTGGGTAATCATTCCTCTCCCTATGTACCTGTTTATGATTGATTTGCACAATTAAAAGTCATGCCACTTGAGGGTTAACCCCAAACAGGGGTCACACATTAAAAGCTGTCTTTTATTTACTTACAAGTTCTTTGATAGCATTACCTTATACAGAAAAAAACCAGATTGCATATCTCTTTGTTATAATCAAAACATTTGAATGTAACCCTATTTGTGTTTAAGACTGAAATGTATGTTAACTACCCAAAAATGCTAACCATTAGACACAGTTACTACAAATTAAACAGATGCTGATGAGTGGTCCTGTTTTAAACTGGCAAGCTTGTTATTCCTGAAAAGCAATCAGAACACATCCAGGATATTTTTTTTAAGTTTTCTGCCTTCTCTTTTTCTTGCTTTCTGGCCCCCTAGTGGTCATGAGTGCAGTTTTAATGCGCATCTATTTTCGCCAAAGCATGACATTAAACATTTAATAGCATTTTCTGGATTATCAGACATGAAGCTTCGAACGTATTTTATTTCCAACACACAGACATTCACTTTGAAATAATTATGTTTAAGTGTGTTGCCACTTACTGTACCTCATAAACACTGACCCATATTGAGACAACCCTAAGCATGTTCACACATTCACAGTTGCTGGTTACAAAACTGTAAAAAAAAAATGTTAGTTTAAGTCTGTAGTGCTGTTTTAAGTACTCTGTTTGCTGAACCAAAAATTTTGTTGTTCAGTGAAAAATACAGGCACCCATTTCGAAAAATGGTCAGTGAATTCGTATGTGTAATTATTCAATTAATATAGAATTTGCCCACTCTCTTTCAGTGTAGCATCTCTGTAGTGTTCTTTTTTGTTTGTTTTTCTGCAATCACACATCAGGGAGTGCTCGCCAACTTCCACGATCAATTTATTGATTTATCGATGTCCACAGTAACTGATCTTTTGACCTGTACATAAGTGTGGTGTTACTGATGGAGACAAGAGAGAGAAAATGACACTGTGTGACCAATGAGGTTAGAGGTGGGTTATGCTGGGGCTGGGGTGTGCACACTGGTGTGTAGTGGTGGTCATCAAAAGTAGTTTGATGCTAGTGTGTCAGTCCAACAGTGCACAGAGATTTCAATAGTGGATACATAGGTGTGTGTGTTTGTGTGTGTGTGTGTGTGTGTGTGTGTGTGTGTGTGTGTGTGTGTGTGTGTGTGTGCGTGTGCATGTGTGTATGTGTGTATGTGTGTGTGTGTGTGTGTGTGTATGTGTGTGTGTGCGTGTGTGTATGTATGTGTGTTTGTGTGTATGTATGTGTGTGTGTGTGTGTATGTGTGTATGTATGTGTGTGAATCCAGTGAAGGTATTGCAGTGGGACAGACTCCTCCTCACACTTTCATACAGACATGTACTCCACTGATGCTGATGCTGATGCTCTGAAGCCATATGTAAAAACCTGCCCCATATTCCCCACCCTCTTAAAACCCAGGGGCTCATTAGCACTGCTTTTACGACATGTTTTTACTTAAATGCTATTGATTTTTCCATCTCCTTGTCAGAAGGAGCTTTTCAGTAAACAGGCAAGTGGATGGCGGATCAGTGGGGAAACTGTCATCAGTGTGTGGATGCCAATGGCAGTATGAGGCAGGAGGAATCCAGCTGTTTACACGGGTCACAGAAAGTGAAAGCATGGTATGTCACCATGGATACACATGGCAGCTTAAGATGAATAACGTGAGAACATTACCAGTTTCAAACTGAGAGTGCTCTCAGCATTCGTTGCACCGCCTTTTAATGTCAGTTGGAACAGACAGACGGGCGACCAAGGGAAGTTCTTTTTAAAAGAGAAGAGAGGAGGAAGGCAATGCTGTTCATCCAGCAAGCTTTCAGATCAAGTTCTTCTGTCCTGAGAGGCAGTGACTGACTGGCACTTTGGCCGCGATCCAGGCGGGACACAAGCAGAGGAGCAAATCTAATGAAGCCCCCCCCCCCCCCCCACCACCATCTCCCCCAAAACACTCCCCCTGACCTGGAGCTTGTTCCCACATTGTTCCAAGTAAACTGTTCCCTGTGCTGTTTAAACATTCCCCTGTCACAGTCCTGGGGGCTGAGGGGAGAGAGCGGTGGCTGGGTGCCCCTAATGAGGCATTTCCCAGGAGCAGAGACAAAGCCAGGGCTCGGAGTAATAGCAAAATGGGGCTGGCCTCCCTCCACAGCCCAGTCACTCTCATCACCCGCACCTCAGGCTGTAAGAGGCCTAAGTGCTGAGAGGCACACTCTGGGCCATTCACACAATTACAGCGGCAGAGTCTTATGAATTGCGCTGGCGATAACTTGGATTTAAACAGCACCTCTGAAGGATCTCAAAGAGCCGTAACAGTGGCCGGGGGCGGTGTGTGACTTGTTAAACCACCACCAACATGTTGTACAAATCTGAGTGATGTACAGTGGCCTTTTCCCTTTAGTATTTGTTTGCAACCTTGAGAATATATGTCAGCACCAGGAAGTACATTTCAAATCACAGTAAGAATGACAGATCATGTACACGCTTACTGATACATGATACATTACATGTTTTTTGCAGCATTACATGATTGCATGTTATTAACAGGGTTAATATGAAAATTTTTATATTAATTTTCTTTTTAATGTTCATTCTTAATAAGCGTGTTCTTCTGATTTCATGATAATTCAAACAAATATAAATTCATTTTTTAATTACCCAGCCTAATTCTTATCTGATATATTTTTCATTTCATTATTGGAAGAATCTGTTTCCCTGTTTTACTCAAGGCCTGGTGAACATCTCTCCTCCTTACTTGTGACAGCCTCTTCTTTAATCTGAGCTCTGAGAAATGAGGGCTAAGTGTCCCCATAAGGGTGTTAAACATCATACTGAAACTATTAAGTCACTGATTCTCAATCCTGCTCCTAGCGCCCCCCTCCTCTGCACGTTTTCCATCTTTCCCTGCTCTACCCACTTGACTGAACTCATCAGTGGCACTTTTGATTAGCTGAGCACACCTGATTTAATCAAGAGCATGTTAGTCATTTCAATCAGGTGTGTTTGGAGCAAAGACAGATAGAATAGAAAAGACAGATAGATGAAAGATATGCAGGACAGGGGGGCTCCAAGAGTAGGACTGAGAAACACTGTATTAAGTGTTTTGTACTCTGGTTTCTTTTTTTCAGCTGCCCAACATCTCTGCAATAAAACAGTTTCTTGTGAGTACCACAAGGTGGCAGTAGGAGCCGGGAGTTTGAAGTGACATTTCATTTTCAGGTTTTACAAAACTGAAAATTTGCAGCGATCAGACTTTGACTCACAAATGAATGCAAATATTACTTTTTTTTTAATTCTCCAAAATCAATCAAAAAGGATAAGTGCTAATATTTACATGAGTGAAAGGAATGTTGATTGAAGCTCACAGAGCTTGACATATTAATCCACTGCAAACTACAGCATATTTTAAATGACTTATGTATTTCTGTAAGAAGATACAGTAGCAAATAAGACATTGTTCCATTTCAGATAGCATTGATAAATACAGCATCATAATTTCAATGGACATAAACATAAAATAAATACATAAACCATAAACATAACCTCTCATGTTACCTTAGAAACCATCATTGGAAACATATAAATGGATGGCCTTATTTCCCAATATTGGTCCATATCACACTAGATTAACTCCCCTGAACACTGCAGACCACAAGAAATAGGCTTCTAGGGAGGAGTGCTACAGCATCAGAACAACTTTTCTTATATTTGATGCATGCAGGCACACTTCTTCCTTCTCACGTTCTGACATGAGCTGTTACTTCTGGGTTTCATACCTACATGCTACTGGACAAAGCTCTCTTACTGGTCCACGTGTTTCAGTATACAGCAACTAGAAGCAGTGCTTATTTGTTTTTGTTTGAACATTGTCAGAGATTTAACATAACGTTAGTTTTTGTTTGTCATCCGTCGCTGCTGCTTTGACAGCTTTGACAGCTGTCCGACAACATGCCGAATAAAACACTTTGCAATAAAGAAATGAACAGAACTGGGACAGAGGCACTGGGGGAGAGAGTCAGACAGGAGGAAGCGAGAGAGAAACAGACAGAGGGAAATAGTGGAAGAAGGAAAAAAGAGGGAGAGGGAGATGATGGGGGTTCACAAGTGCAGGACCCGGTTTACGAATTGCCTCCCTGTCTGTGAAAGACAATGCCCGATAATAAGCTTTTCAGTTTATTTATTTATTTATTTTTACAATAGCTTTAAAGCAGAAAATAAAAGTAATGTAACTTGATACCTAAAAAAAAAACAAGGGACGCAAAATTAAGAGCGCTGAAAGGTCTAGTCATAAAGTGTTTATTACGTTTCCTTTTGGAAAGCGTGACAGTCCTCCTGCTGGTGTTTTTATTGTTTTTCATCATCTTTCATCGAGAGCCTCGGTCACATCTGAAATAGCGGGGCAGCAATGTTGCCAAATGGGAGAGGCGAGAAGGAACGGCCTGAGCTCAGGCTACAGTCTCCGCCTGCTGCCTGCAAACCCACCGCACATGTGTTTCTGATAGAAGCCCGCTCTTTGTAGTGCTAAATCTAAAGAACTTCTCATTCAGAGAGAGAGAGAGAGGGAGAGGGAGAGAGAGAGAGAGAGGGAGAGGGAGAGGAAGGAAAGAGGGAAACAGGGAGACAGGGAACATAGAAAGTGAGTGAGAGAAGTACAGAGGAAGGGAAGGAGGAATAGAGAGAGAGAGAGAGAGAGAGAGAGAGAGAGGAGGGGAAGTTAAGGAAAGCTAGGAGGGAGAGAAGGGAAGAAAACTTTCCACAGTAATCGTGAAAAGCTTATTCTGTGCTGTCCTGGAGCACGCTCATAAAACGGTTCTGTTAGAGATGGCAGGGCACTCTCAGTCTGTGCCCCTCTCCTGTACAAATCCACACAGATGACAGATATGGGTCTGTGCATGCATTTTTGGGATAATAGGTATTATTGGATAAGACATGACCAAACACAAATTACGCAGAGAGATGTAATCATTTTTGTCTCTGCTCGATCATTACTTTTATTTAAATTATGTGTTTGATGATAAGTATTGTGAATTCATGGTTTGAATGTTTTGTTTGATGGTCGGAAAGGTGAGTGGCACTGACTAAATCACTGTGATTTCAATGAGATAAATAAATCCAGTCAGAGGTACCAGGATGGGCAACCAGGATAATTCAACCTGGTATCAACACCGTATTCAAGACAATACAAAACTTACCAAACAGTACTTTGAAGCCCTAAATCAATCTAACCGCAAAACACAACAAAACTTTGTCCTGTATATCACATGTGTGCTTGCTGAACTTTTTTTTTTTTACTTCATCTCACACCAAACCCATTATGCTTTAGATGTTTTGTGGTGGAATAACCCAAGTTATATTCAAATTCTTACCCAAGTTAAGGACAAAATTTATTGTAGTTACATTGAATCTGGCTCTCACTGAGAACACGGCACTTACAATTTATGACCACTTGTGGGAGCTACAGAGCAGCGGTTAAGGTTTCTCCCTGACACAACCCTATAATTTGGCTCCTCCAGAGCATGTATGATGCAAGGGGTACGGTATATAGGCAAGAAGGAGAACAGAATATTTTATCAGATGCGTAAGGTTAAAATACCAAGCCCTGAAACACGTCCAACCATTTAAAAATCTTTGTGGCAACTGTGAAAAGTGGTTCTGTTGACTGCAGTGGTCCAGACAGAGGTACACATGTGTTCGTGGCAGCAGCTACACAGCACTGTGGAGTAATAGCACTTAATACGGAGCCCTGCCAGTATACTGAGCACTGTGTAATCCTTCATGCTTAATTTCCTTTCATCCTTCATGAATCACGATTAGTCCCGTGTAGACAGACAGGGAACTGTAAACACCTGTTGTGGTGTGTGTCAGGATTCAAGGCGTGGGGGTGTGGGTGCAGAATGGGGGGGGGGGGGGGGGGGCAGGGTGGATGGGGGTTGTGGTGGTGGTGGTGGTGGGGGGGTGTTTGTTGCTCTTCATTGTGGGAAGTATATTTAGGGGGGGTCCGGGATGAGGGGCTGCGGGTGGGGACTGTAAAATCAGAAACAGACGCAACGGTCTACAAAGGAGGCTCAGCTGGAATAACTCATTCACAAATGTTACACTTCTCCCCTGAGCATAAGCAGGCCAGAGCATCTCTCTCTCTCTCTCTCTGAGGAGGGTAAACACATCTGTCTCTCTCGTCACTTCTGCCAGGGTCCCGCGGTGTCTCTCCTTTGGGCCGAGGTGGAGGCCGACATCGCCAGAAACACTTCCAAGGACAGAGCCCTGTGATCTCAACTCTTGGGGGGTGGAACTCCCATTTTGATAATGGCTGTCAATTCCTACTGTATGTCAAGTATGTTACGGGTAACAGAAGTTCTTCCAAAGTTAGAAAACCTACAACGAAGGGTGGGTTTTGACAAGAAAAGACAAAAAAGCCAGACAAATGTGATTTGAAATTAACTTTTTAATGCTCTACTTTAGATATCAGACACAATATTTTATTTTCTTCTTAATGTTGTACCAGATGGTTATGAGTGAAGGCCCCCTTAGAGGGGATTAAACTTTTAATCCTTGTTATGAATCTTTCATTACCCTACTCATTCTTAGTCCATTGATAACAGAAAAGGGTCGTCTTTGTACCACAAGGTTTTTGTGTGTGTGCATGTGTGTGTGCATGTATGTGTGTGTGTGTGGGAGGGGAGGGGGAGCGTTGTGTTTGTGAGTATGTGCATGTGTGTGTGTGTGTGTGTGTATGTGTGTGATTGTATG
>NC_050590.1:7468528-7478528 GCF_013368585.1 Megalops cyprinoides
GGACGCTTGTGGCCATCTGCTGCACAGACCCCGCAGTCTCTGACTGCGAACAAGCTCTCAGACACGTGCTTACACAACAAGACAAGCCCGGAACAGCGCACGCCTTCTGGGATGCAGGCGGACACACAGCCCCATGCTCTTCCTCATTTAACCCCCATTTCTAACACTTCAGAGCCACACATAACCCAAGTGTCTGTTCAGTTTTACTCCCGTTTTTTTTTTTTTTTTTTTTTTTTTGAGGAACCGTGGCTTATTTTCTGCATGTTTTCTACATTTCTGGGTTTCCTGGTATGATAAAAATGTAAACTGCAGGCTACCATTTTAATAACTCGGTGAAGAAAATTGATATCTAGCGACTTTGCAATAAAGCCACTCGGTTGCTCTAAATATGGACGCAAAAGCAGTAAATTGGCAAAACATCATTACCCAGGAAAGCATATTCTGAACCTTTCAGTGGATTCTTGTTGTAGAGGGGTATTCAGCTGCTTCCTTTGAGAATATGAAAGGCTTTGCTTCCAGTATCAGTAGTTCACCTGTCAAAGGTATTACTGGACTTACATGTGTGTGTGCTGGTTTCTGTTGTGAATAGGGTTGACCTAATCATATTTAATATTCACCTTTAAAGGTCCTGGCAACTTCGAGGAATCAAGATCAATCTTATTTGAAGAATGCTGAAGGACATTAATACTTACATAACAGAAAAGCATGTCCCTTTCAGAATCATAATTAATGTTGTGTACCCTGGAGTAGATACATGATTTTACAGTTACATCTCAGTACACCTCAGTGGATATTCTGGTTTGGTGACATTTCACATAAAATGTTGGCAGCTACGAGTAAGTGAACGAGAAACACAATTAAATATACAGTGCAATTTAAATTCACGATACATAGATTTCGAAACATCTTAAAGTGCATACCACAAGTATTTATTCTTCATATTAAATATAAGAGATACCAAATATTATGGATGATTATGGTGTTATTATGGATTATGGGATTATGAAATGTTAATAAGGCCACTCAAAAGCAATAATGTGGCAAAAAATAAAACATGTTCTATGCCAGAGCAACAAGTGACTGTGGATTAAAAAAAAAATACCATTTCAAAAGTGGCATTTTAATCAATCTTTGTGGTTTTCATACAATACATGACACCTATTAATTTTTTTAACCTTCCTGCATACCTTTTTCCTTCCTTACCTTTTCTTACCTACTTTGGTGAAACAAGTCACAGCGTTATAGTATAACATCCATTTACAAATAACGTCTGAACTTAAACATTTCAAAATACTTTGTGGCTGCACAGAATCTGTCCCTCTATGACATGGTGAGTGAACACGAAAATGAAGATTTTTATTCAGTTGACTTGTGACAGCTCAGTATGACAAACAGTAATGTGCTTCCCAGCCCTGTTCATGGGAGCACGCTGGGTGTTCCGACTTTCATTCCAGCTGAGCTTTTGATTGCGCTCTGAGGTGAATACTGACCCTTATTTGACATCTCCATGTTCAATCTGCTATAAACTCTTTGTGAAAGAAGTGTGCTGTCCTAGGTCTATTTAAGGCGATACAAAGAAAACATTGTTTTTATTTAAAATGCCCGTGAACAAATTCATGTCAGCTGCCTCACTTCAGCTTAATTGGTTGTTTAATTCATTTATTGTTTAATTCCTAGGTTGCATTATACAGGTCATTACTAATATTAATTACTGAATGTGAACAAATCTCTGATTACTGAATTGTTTAAGGAGCTCCAATGAATAGACATAACTGACTGGAACACATTTACTTGTTTTTGAGTTAGAAGAACCAGCCAACAGCACATTGCTGTGAGGTCACATCAAATCCAGATCGGCATTCGGTTAAAAGCTGAAACAGGAACCTAATCAATTGAGACCTCAGCGGCCGGGACTGAACTCAGCAAACACAGTGGCCCACCCCCCCCAGGGGACCAGGGCTGGGGAAACACTGGACCAGATTGTGTGGGACCTGTGATGAGAACCAATGCCGTCCAAGGGACAAAAAAATACCATCTATGACAGGACAATGACGGGACACTCCACAGCTCGTTCCCCTTTTGCCCCCGTATCTCATCTCCACCCCCCACCCCCCCACTCCCCCTCACCCTCCACCCCCGCCATCGCAGGCACCAAGCGGCCGTCACTTGTTTTCTCACAGTCTGCGAAAGCGATAATCGGACTCTTGGTGGCGTTGGAGCTGAATGGCTGTAAATCCAGGGGCCGACAATGCAGACGACGGAGTCGAGCCCTCGGCCCTCTCTATTCAGAACCCTCCCTTTCTGATCTATTGTGGGAATGACTGCCGAGAGAGCCCTGGAGCCAAACGATGTTGAAGATCCTTATTGGAGCACACTTCAAAGCCTTGCCATTGTTCCCAGTGAACATCATGAAAAACATCTCATCAAGGTTTTTTTTCTTTCTTTCTTTTCTGTCTTTCTTTTTTTTTTTTCCAAAGGGAGCTGAAAAAATATTTCTCCCCAATGCGATGACAGTGCAGAACCGTTTTGAGTGACACTGACTCATTACTTTTGCATTCTGTCGTGAAGTTTTTCATGTTACCTGTCAAAAGCAGAGCAATATTACCTCAGAAATCTGCTAAGTAATGAGACTGTTCGCTGACGTGTTTGGTTCTTTGTTTCCAAGAATACTGAAGTCAGGACACAAGTTCATTGTCTGGTGATAGTAAGGTTGATTTATTTGACACAAAAATTAGAAATTAGACTGTTACAGGCATAGACTAAATCTTTTAACCAAAAAACACAATTCAAGATTCCAGGTACACTGCAGGTCTTTGGGAAGCAGTGCCTCAGAGAAGCATGTGGCAGTACGTGCATCAGTTTGTATGCATAAAATGCCGCACATTTCGTGACATCATGGACTCAGAGCTACGAAGCGCAAAAAAAAAACAGCGAGCACACGTTGTTTATTGTCGGTTAAGCAAGATAGCTAACTCATGTAAGTTCCTTTTCTCTGACAGCTTCAATTGTAGCTGTGCTTTACTGCTCTGACACCATTCACCCCAAGGCAAAATTCTTCCTCGCTCTTCAAACTCGTGCACTCGCTCTCTCTCTCTCTCTCTCTCTCTCTCTCTCTCTCTCTCTCCCTACCTCTCTCTATCCGGTCTCCTGTGTGTCTGTGGTGTTGCATGTTTTTAGACCCATGATGGCGCAAACTCATTTGCCTGGCAATGTGCATACACTACAAACTACGCAAACTACAAAAAAGCTACATTGCACAAACAGAAAGACATTACGTAATCTTAACATTTGTTCTGGTGCCTTTATTTAAAGAGCCTGTAAATAAGTGTGTCACTTTAAGTGAGTTACTTTGTTCGGTTTTTGTTAAGCTAAAAATCCTTTCTTGCTATGCAGCTACATAAGTATGTCAATAAGTAGGCAAGCTTAAAGCTGAAGGTTGGTTGCCACTAGCCTAGCACTGTTGTGTGTGTGGTGCTATAATGGGATCCAGTAAGGTGGTGTGCATTCCCAGCTATCTAGTACTACCTAGCTGTGGTATTTTACAGGATAAACACATTTACTTCCGCTCGACTTGCCTGGGCTTGGGGCCAACCTGCTATTGTATCTGGGATTGGCCAACATACTGTCAGCCCGGGTCAATTTGATGTGGAAATGCCTCCAGCTCACCTCAGGTATACCTGACCTACCACTAAGGAGAAGCAGAGTCTGTGTCTGTCTCTCTCTCTATATCTTATATATATGTATATTATATATTATATATATATACACACACACACACACACACACACACACACACACACACACACACATATATATATATATATATATATATATATATATATATATATATATAAGAAATCTTATAACTCTCTCCTCCACTCCTGTTTCATTAGCACGTCTTCCTCATTTTACACTCTCTAGATCCTATGCTTCATTTTTGGGAGGCTTTGTTCTTTCTCCTCTCTTCCTCCTCCCATTTCTTTTCTTGTACGCCGCACTGTCTGCCTTCCCCTGTCTCCACATTTGTCTAGGACAAAACAGTGTGACCAAACGGGTGAAAAAAAAAAAAAAACGCCACTATGATCATCTCCTCCTCCTTCCAGGACACAGACCAGCAGCCATAATACCCACAATCCTCTGGTAGGGAACAGCCAGTCTCTGACTTGTATGAGTGGGGAACGTGAATGTCACAAAGAGGCAACCAGGAAAGAATGGCGCTGTTCTATCCTCACCGTCTCCTTGAGGAGCTGAAATTAAGTTATTCCATTTCAAACCTGTGCCTCAACGAGACACAGAGAAAAATCTCTTTTGTGTGCTGTAGACGAGTAATTTCCATCCCGCCTTTTTTCTTTCTTTCTTTTTTTTTCTCCCTGCATCTTCCTTTCACAGAGAAAAAGGGTTGACAAGTTCTTGTCGTTTCTGGCCGGTTCAAGAAGGCTCCAACAAAAGCCCGCTTGTTCCAGGCCTACCCTGTCAGACAGTGCACTTTGATATTAAAAACTCTGCAAGGAGGGAGGGAGAGGGAGGGAAAAAAAAGATGAAAAGGCTGAAAACAAACTCCCACTGTCTCCTGAGCCGGTGTCTGTAGGTGTAGCCCCGAAATGGACTCACAAATATTTGTCCAGTCAAAACAAAATAAAACAAGCTCTTTGACATTTTATATGGCAGCATTGGCCAGTCATTGCCAGTACGCCTCTGGCTTGTCTTGCTATAATGAACACCTCCAGTACTCCCTCACAACCTCTTAAAAGAGCCTTGATCATCAACGTGGGCAAACAAGAGCTGGCATCTTTGACAGCACTACATATCCTGCTTGATATGAAAATTCCATCAGGAAACAAAGACTCCTTCCAACAAAAAGTGGCACGGAACACGCATCCACTAACATGCCCTCCATACCAACAGGCAGCTTCTGCAGGGTAAAAAGCCAATATTGTCTTCTACATTCCTCTAGCTCTCGCCCCACAACTTTTTTCCCTCCACGCCGTTGCCCAGCTTGGTGTAATTTCTCTCCTGCCGCTCACTTATTTCTACCTTACTAGGAAAAAGAATCTATCCAGTTGCCTTGAAGACCAACCCGTGGACCCGCCACAAACTGTGAGCTGTCCAATTCTGGTGTGGAAGCACAAGGCACAACTCACACAGCTACCATAAACCGTTGCAGGGGAGCTTTGGTTTGGAAGACCTGTAAAGCTGGTGTGCCAGTGTGGCAGATGCTAATTCCAGCCAAACTGATACAGCAACACATTAGTGCAGTGCCACTGTCACATGAACCCTACACAAAGGGACAATGAAAGTGTACTTAGCTTTTGCTTCAGTTTAGAGCTTTACTAGTCCTCATGTAAAACCATTTACACATATGACTATATGGGCTGCAACTGCCACGTGAGTAATGTAAAAAGACCAGGGAGGTTGCAATTTACAAGTTCCTATACATATGAATTTAATAATTTAACACCATAACACACATATGAAATTGAGATAAACTTCTTTGTAACACATTCATAGGGATCAATTAAATTGCTTGCATGTAATATGTTACAAAGTCTCTGGATTTGTGACGTTAACGAAATGACTGAAAGTGTGAATGGCATGTATTCAGGCAAAGGGATTTCCCCTGAACTGATTAAACAATGATAATTTCACAATATGAGGATAGCGCCCCAAATATGAAAATGCCCCAAGCAGACAGCACACCAAGGATGCACTATCCTCCAAATACTGTTATCGATGTTCACTTTGCAACAACCTCCAACACAATGTTACCGTGCACTGATTTTGCTTTTTTTTTCTTAAATCGATATAAAATCGATAAAACGGCAGCCTGCAAGTGAATCCAGGTGATTGTGCCCTTTGTCTGCCTCTCATCTTATGATAGGAACAAGAAAAATCAACATCAGGATATGTGAGAAAGCCAGCGCACTTTCTCAAGCTGGAGAGGCAAGCCCTGACCTGTGAATCTCTCTGGAAGAATGCAGAAGCCGGAATAATGAGGAATTTCTGTCTTTTTTTTTCTCTTCCCCTCTTTACTTTTTAGACGCCTGCCATTAGAGTGGTTTTGAGGAGGCTTCAGGGCAGTTATTACAGCACTTATATTAATACCTTGGATTGCCTCATTCAGAACATACTGGTAGAAAAAAAACACACAATTAAAGGTATGCTTAGCAGCGAAGGAAAACATTTATATTATTATGATAAGAGTACAGGGGAAGAGAAACACAAAATGATATGATGAATTTGCTGAATTTGGATGAATACTTTTAATCAAGTACCATTTTTTACTTACTACAGCCAAAATACTTAATAAACTGATAAACGGAAAATGTATAATGAATTTTTAGATTGAATCATGAGTCATGGGCCATATAATATGTGTCATCTAATGGGATGTGTCACAGGGAGATGTTGTCCTTAAATAATGCCTGCAAAACATTATTCACATTTCAAAGAATCTACTTAGTGAGCAAGAGTAGTAATCCCTCCTTAGACACACATACACACACACACACACACACACACCTCTGCAGTCAGGTAAGAGAAGCAATCTCTCACTCCAATCAGCACATGAGGTCAAAGGTCACATTTGAAGCCTCCCAGAGTGCACCACAGCGCACGGTTTCAAGGCAGCTTCCTGACGCCATCTGCATGACTCCCCGCCTGACCCCGTTCCTGTTGCTGGGGGCTCATTCTCGACAGGGATTCTTGGCCGTGTTAATGGCTGTTAGAACATCAGCCCTGTCAGCTCTGACAGACTGCCGCCACTCTCACCCGAAGCAACAGTCGAGGGGCTGGGCGCACACATAAATCTGCGCAGGAATCCCTGAGAACCGAGTCGTTTTGCCTCGCAGGGGAGTGCCAAGGGGGTGCCACAGGGTGGCAGTGCACCAGAATGGTAAGGAGCAGGGCTCATAACCGAAAGTTTGCTAGTTCAATTCCCCACTCAGGTGTTGCTGTTGTACTCTTGGGCAAGGCTACTTATCTCAGAACTGCCTCAGTAAATACCCAGCTGTATAAATGGATAACATGTAAAAACTGTAACCTATGTAAGTCACTCTGGATAGGTGTGTCTGCAAAATGGCAATAAGGTACTGTAATGAAATGTGCCGCTCAGGACCACAGAGCAGCAGGTGTGCCACACCAAGGACAAGTAGGGAGAAGCACAGGTAGTCAGGTGAAGTGGTACTCTAATCTGACTGTGGAGATCTCATTCGTTAGACCTCCATTCTTCGATATGCACACGCTGTAAAAGCATGAGCAGGAACAGGCCCGAGTCTTCTTTATTTGGTGGGGGAGTGGACGTTTTTGGAGAGCTTCTCTTCTGGAGCTGGGCGTTGAATCTTGGTCTCCCTCTTTCTCCCTGCAGCAACTTTACCACATTGCTAAAACGACAGAGCTGGAATTTCCTTTCGCCAAGCTGTTTTCCGACCAAATGACAGGAGTGACTGCTACAGTGTTAAAAACCAGATTTAACAGTCTCTTAAGTACTATTCCCTCAGCGCAGTAATATTGTCACTAACTAGGACCAGCAATCATTGGAAAGCACAGCGGAGAATTGCTTAGTTCTTAATTGTTAATGTTTGATGTTCACTTTACATTAGCAGATTTTTTTATCCAGAGCAAATTACACAGCTTACAATTTCATCCAGTTATACAGCTGGATATTTACTGAGGCATTGGTGGGTTAAGTACCTTGCTCAAGGGTACAACAGCAGTGCCCCAGCAGGGAATCAAACTGGCAACCTTTCAGTTATGAGCCCTGCACCTTACCACTACTACCACTACTACACTACACTTTGCAATTCAACGCAATACTGTGTGGACGTCCTTTGACTTGCTGTGAACAGGGAGCCAGCAGAGGTGTGTGAGAGGTCTGTTTGGTCGTGACTGACACCTGTATGCAGGTAGGAAAGGAGTGCAGCAGATGGGGGGAATCCAGACTCTCATATCCAGCGGGGCTGTCAGCTACTCAGGTTTTCTGCCCCTCCTCGAGAGCGACGGCAAGCTCTTACTCCCAGGTGCTGACAGAAGCGAGTATTCGTGGCCTATTTGGCAGAGGTTTTAACAGGACCGAGATGACAGACAGCAGGAGATTAAGATGTTAAACAGCCTCGCTCACGACGACATGGGACAAGAGAGGCAGTCAGGACCTGCGGACTTGCACAGATGGAGACAAACAAACCAGGTCCATTTGAGAGTGGGGGGGTGGGCTTGCACAAACCAGGTAGAGGGGACGTTATTATTTGCCCGGGGGCATGCTGACTGGCATTCAGAGTCTATCTGACTGCCCACATTCCAATAGGAGCCCCTTCAGATACCTCACGACTTGAACGGGGGAACTGCGAAGAGCGCAGAACAAAGAGCTCGCCCTCCGTCGGGCCCCCCCGAGTCTGCCGACTCCCTCCCTTTCCGAACGCAGTCGCAGGCCACATCATCACTGGTGTTCCGGAAGCCGGCAGTGGAATTCCGTTCCAGGCCGCTGCGATAAATGTGACAGACTGTCAGCTGTCAGCGATCCCATTCGCCGCACACACATGTGACACGGGCCGTGTGAACCGCGTTACCGAGCCCCCTCTCTGGAGTCACACACGTGTACGTACGCACACAAGCAACTACGTTCCTCTGCGCACACCCCTTGCGCAGGAACAGCGACGACACTCGGCAAAGATCCTTTCGTTAGTGACAGCTACTTAGATCTCACAAGGCTAATTATTTCCATAACATCCCAAGCTGAGGCAAACATTTTAATCTTAAACGTACAACAAGTTCTATAAACTTCAGTGCAGTCTCAAACCCTTTCCAGACTAATTAAGGCAAAATGCAAGACATAGTTTCTCAACACAAGTTTCCTGTTTGATGTGAACATTTACTATTATTGATCTGATCTGCAGGGCCAGGTGACCTTGGGGGCCTGATCTGAAGATGTGCTAGATCTCTACTCACAGAGGAGAAGCCCCACAATACCCTTGGCTTCACTTTGAAAAAAAAAAAGAAGAAAAAAAAACAGAAGTAAATTGAACATCATGGAAAAGCACGACCCCCTAAAAATACTCCCTGTCCCCATTCCAGTAATGGAGTCAACATATTGAATTCAGGGGTTTCCGGCCCGTTCGGCGCTGATCAATGACCCGGGCAGAAGAGCAGGCCCCCGGCTGGCTCTGTGCCCTGCGGGGTCATCGACTGGGCGATTGATTCCACTGCGGGCCTATCAATAGTGCACACTGAGGAACGAGCATCACAGGACAGAGTGGTTACAGTGCACCCCAGCCTATTGCAGAGACAGCCTTCTGCATCCTGGCATCATACCGGCATGGCCTGGCAGGAGTGTCCCTGGTCACGCTATACATCTGTCAAGCAATTTTCATAAAACTCCTCTTTTAAAACTGTGTAACTTTTTCTGCCTCTCCTAAACCTTTACACAATGGCTACCACTATGTAATGCACATAAACACAATATCCGTGTGGATGTCAGTCTAAGAAACATTCGCAGTAGCTCACAGTTTTGGTTACCTCTGCGTCCTTTCTCACACATTGCCGCTGCACAATATATGAACAACTGAAAGTTAGTATGCATTTTTAAAAAGTGGAAGCAAGCACCCATAATCAGCACTGAATATAACGTTCTTAGATTGTTCTGTCAGGTTCCTTTTCCTGTCTGCAACAGAGAACAAACCCTATCAATCAATTTTCCATGTCACATAATATGCCATACATTTGCCATGCATGGAGCCTTTATACAATGGAGTACTATGGCATGGTACCTTCTAGTGCAGCAGCCATGCAGGCTGCTCACAAAACAAAATGCATGTGACTATTTCGAGCCTCTCATCTCTGGAGAGTGTTAAACCTTTAATATTTTAATATAGTTTAAATGTTATAAATCATGTTTTGGGGATCTAAGGCTTTGGAAACAATAACGTTCATTCAGAAAATCTTGACTAGAGAATTCTGCAAATGTGCATTCTGACGAAATAAAAAACAGAATGTGTGTGTGTGTGTTTGT